>NW_012137303.1:1011949-1048650 GCF_000956105.1 Propithecus coquereli
TATTGACATGATTAGAACATTTGTATTCAGACAGCTTTTAGAAGAAAATGAGGAGGTGATGGACTACCTTAAGGTTTTTGATATTGGAAAAATAAATGAATTTTTAAATGTCTTACTGTTTTTAGCTATAATGTAATGATTAAAATTCTTGATTTTGTATGCATTGACAATTGTTTTCTTATTAACTTCCACTTTACATAACAAGTGACCTTGCTACTCCAAATATATTTAAGATCATCCAAACTCTTTTCTCTTTCTCTCCCCTAAATAAAATACTATTAATTTTAAAGCAAAAAAAAAAAACCAATTATACGTATTTGTGTCGACTCTATTCCATTTAGAGTCTATGTGGTCTATGTGTCTGATGTGTCTGTCCTTTCACTAATACTATCTGATGACTTGCTTTATATTATAATAATAATAATTCTCATAATGGGTAGTATGAGTTCTTCAATTATGTTCTTTTTCAAAATTATTTTGGCCATTCTGGTTTCTTTGCCTTCCTATATAAATTTCAGAATCATCTTGTATATATTTACAAATAAAATCATGATGGGATTTTATTGGAATTGAGTTATATTCATGGATCAGTTTGGGAAAACTAACATCTAAACTATATTGAGTCCTCCAATCTATGATAATGGTATATCTCTCCATTAATTTATGTGTTCTTTGATTTAGGCCTACATCACTTTGTAGATTTTAATATACAGACCCTATACATGTCTTACTAGATTTATACCTAAGTATTTCAATATCTTGGAGTTTCTGTAAATAGCATTTTTTAAAATTTCAGTTTCTAATTATTTATTCATAGTATATAGATATGCTATTAATTTTTGTGTGTTGAGTTTGTATTCTGCAACCTTGCTAAATTCACTTTTTAGTGCTAGAAGCTTTTTACAGATTTCTTGGATTTTCTGTGTAGATAGGAATGTCATCTATAAATAGGCATCTTTTTCTTGCTTCCTTTCCAATCTGTCTGCCATTTGTTTCATTTTCTTGCCTTACTGCACTGCTAAGGATATCAGTAAGATATTGAATAGAAATGATAGTGAACATCCTTGCCTTGTACCTGAACTTCAGGAAAAGCATTTGGTCTTTCACCATTAAATATGCTGTTTAATATGCATAATTTGTAGATGTCATTTATCAAGTTAAAGAAGTTTCTTTCTATTCCTAGTTTGCTGGATGTTTTGATCATGAATAAATGTTAAATTCTGTCAATTATTTTTTCTACATTGCTTGATGTGATAATGTGATTTCTCTCTTTTTAATCTGTTAATGTGGTGGATTACATTGAATGATTTTCAAATATTTAAAACAGCCTTACATTTCTGGGATAAACCCCATTTGTCAGTGGTGTGGTTTTTTTTAAAATTTAAAATAAATCTATTTTAGAGCAGTTTTAGGTTCATAGAAAATTAAGCAGAAAGTACAGGGAGTTGCCATATATCCTCTGCCCTCTCCAAATGCACAACCTCCCCACTATCAACATCCTGCACCAGAGTGGTACATTTGAGCCTACACTGGCACATCATTATCACCCAAAGTTCATAGTTTACAATGAAGTTCATTCTTGGCCTTGTACATTCTATGGGTTTTGACAAATGTTTAATGACAGGTATCTACCATAATAGTGTCATATTGAACAGTTTTACTGCCCTAAACATTTTCTGTTCTTTGTCTATCCATCCATCCTCCTGCCCTCCTTTACCCTTAATTCCTAGCAACTACTGGTCTTTAAACTGTCTTCATAGTTTTTTCTTTTCCAGAATGCCATACAGTATAGTTGGAATCACACAGCCTTTTCAAATTGGCTTTTTTCATTTAGTGGCATGCATTTAAGGTTCCTACATGTCTTTTCATGCCTTGATAGTTTGTCTGTTTTTAGCACTCAAAAATATTCCATTTTCTGGAAATTCTACAACATTTATCCATTCATCCAACCAAGCATCTTGGTTGCTTCCAAGTTTTGACAATTATGAATAAACCTGCTGTAAATATTTGCATGCAAACATAAGTTTTCAACTCACTTGAGCGAATACTAAGGTGTGCAATTGCTGAGCCCTATTACAACAGTATATTCATGTTGTAAGAAACTCTAAACTGTCTTCCAAAGTGGCTATACCATTTTACATTCCTACCAGCAATTAATGAGCATGCCTGTTGCTCCATATCTTCACCAGCATTTAATGTTAGTGCTTTGGATTTTGGCCATTCTGTAAGTATGTAGTGCTATCTCATTGTTTTAATTTTCGATTTCCTAATGACATATGATGTTGAGCATCTTTTCATATGCTAATTTTCCATCATATATCTTCTTTGGTGATATTCAGTCTTTTGCCCATTTTTTAATTGGGTTCTCATTTTCTTGTTCAGTTTCAGGAGTTCTTTGTACATTTTGGCTGACAATCCGTTATCAGATACGTGTTTTGCAATATTTTCTCCCAGTCTGTGGCTTGTCTTCTCATTGTATTGACAGTGTCTTTTGCAAAGCAGAAGTATTAAATTTTAATGAAGTCCAGCTTATCAATTATTTATTTTATGGATCATGCCTTTGGTGTTGTATCTAAAAAGTCATCCCAATATACAAGATCATTTTGTAAAGGGTGTAAGGTCTATGTCTAGATTCATTTTTTTGCCTGTGGACATCCAGTTATTCCAGCACCATTTGTTGAAAATATTATCTTTTCTCCATTGTATTGCCTTTACTATTTTGTCAAAGATCAGCTGACTGTATTTATGTAGGTCTCTTTCTGGATTCTATTCTGTTCCATTGATCTGTTTGTATGTTCTTTTGCCAATACCACACTTTCTTGATTAAAATAGCTTTATAGTAAGTCGTGAAGTTGGATAGTGTCAGTCTTCTAACTTTGCTCTTCTCCTTTGATATTATATTGGCTATTTTGGAGCATTTGCCTCTCCAGATAAACTTTAGTATTATTCAGGAGGCTGAGGTGGGAGGATTGCTTGAGCCCAGGAGTTCTGAGGTTATGGTGAGCACCACTGCACTCCAGCCTGGGAGACAGAGCAAGACTCTGTCCCCTCTCCCCTCCAAAAAAAGAAAGAAAAAGAGACTTCAGTATTGGTTTGTCAATATCCACAAAATAACTTGCTAGAATTTTTGTTGGGATTATGTTGAATCCATAGATCAAGTTGGGAAGAACTGACATCTTGTCAGTATGGAATCATGAACATCTGTTTGTTTAAATTTTTAATTTCTTTTCTCAGACATCTGTAGTTTTCCTCATATAGGTCTTGAACATATTTTGTTAGATTTATACCTAAGTATTTCATTTAGGGGGTGCTAATGTAAATGGTATTGTGTTTTTCGTTTTTTGTTTCTTTTTTTTTTTTTTGAGACAGAGTCTCACTGTGTTGCCCGGGCTAGAGTGCAGTGGCATCAGCCTAGCTAACAGCAACCTCAGACTCCTGGGCTCAAGCAATCCTTCTGCCTCAGCCTCCCGAGTAGCCACCATGCCCGGCTAATTTTTTTCTATATATTTTTAGTTGTCCGATCAATTTCTTTCTATTTTTAGTAGAGACGGGATCTCGCTCTTGCTCAGGCTGGTTTCGAACTCCTGAGCTCAAACAATCGCCGCCTCGACCTCCCAGAGTGCTAGGATTACAGGCGTGAGCCACCACGCCCAGCCGGTATTGTGTTTTTAATTTCAAATTCTACTTGTTCATTGCTGGTATATAAAAAGCATTTGACTTTTGTACGTTAACTTTGTATCCTGTGACTTTGCTATAATAATTTTTTAGTTTCAAGAATTTTTTTCAGTTGTTTCAGATTTTCTTCATAGACAATAATGTCATCTGTGAATGAAGACAATTTTATTTCTTCCTTTCCTATCTGTACATCTTATGTTTCCTTTTCTTGTCTTATTGTGTTATCTAGGGCTTCCAGTACAATGTTGAAAAGGAGTAGTGAGAAAGGACATCCTTGACTTGTTCCTGATTGTATTTTTAAATATATATGGCTAGATTTAATTTCCTAGTATTTTGCTGAGGATTTTTGTATCTCTATTTATGAAGGATATTAGTTAGTGGTTTTCTTTTCTTGTCCTATCTTTATTTGATTTTGCTATCAGGGTAATGATAACTCTTCCAGTGGCCTTGTCCCACAATGTCTTGGCCTCCAAACCCTTAGGCTTCAATCCATTCTTCCCAGTTGCCAAAATGGTCTTTTTGTTCTTTGCCTTTAAAATTGAATTATGTTCATTGTTTTTCTTACTGGAAAGATATGATCCATGTAGAAATTTTGAAACAATAAACCACAAACAAAATTGCCATTCTCCCCCCTTCCCAAATCCAGTTTCATACCAGTTAATCACTTTGTTACAGTTCAACCTATATCCTTTCACTGTTTCTTGTGCCTTTGTAAACATATCTTTATATTTCTATAGCTAATTTAAAATATAAATAGAAGCATAGTTTACATAATATACTATGTATCAGGGACAAGCATTCATACACATGCACACGCACACACACACACACACAGCCTACCTTATTTTTGTTTTTCTATCACATGACTGTGTCTTAATTAATTTAAATAGTTTGATTTTATTGGATGTTTCAGTTGTTTCCATTTTCCACGCTCATACAGAAGCTCACCATGAACATACCCCAGGCCTGTGCTAAGGTCCTGCCACCTGGTATATATGCCTTCCCCAACGACAAGCCCCTGCTTAGCTATCCCTCTGGTGCCTGGTCCAGACGCCCACCCGTGAGGTGTCTCCCCACCAGGCCTGGACCGCTGCCAATGGCCTGCTGCTGGGTCCTTCCTTACCTGGTGCTGCTCCCTGGGGACTATGAGCAAGGACTATCCCTATTAACTTCTGTGAGACCTCATTTTGTACCCAAAGATTGACAAGCCCTTGGTATAACATTTTTTATCCTTGGGTAGTGTGAAGGTTCCTCTGATGTCCCATGTACCATGAGTTGGAGTTTGGGGAGGCTGGAGACGCAGACCCTCGGGTAGGGGGTCACCATCAGAAGCAGGGGCAAGGAGCAGCTTAGCGCCTTGACTCTTAAAAAGTACAAGACAAGGATTCCCCAGGTTTGTCCTTAGTAATCACCACCTCCGGGGTGAATTCTAGATACAACCTTGTTCTTTCCACCTGTGGAACAGGACCAATTTCCCTCTCATCTTTTGTGCACAACATAAAGTTGCCTGCAGGTGAGAGGGAGGTGAGGGAAGAGGGACCCCAGGAGAAGTTTCATCCACCGAAGAATCTCAAAAGATCGTGGGGCAGAAACTCTGGAGACCCTGGCTCAGTTTTTCTGCGACCGAGTTTGCGCTCTGGCCCTTTTGTCTCGGGATTGACAGCCATGAATAATTAATAGGGAAAGCCAGAGTCCCCAGAGACTGGAGAACGAAGGTGGCAACCTCTGCACCACCTGTCTGTTGTGTCCCGTGCTCCTCAAGACCTCAGTCCCCGTAGTCTAAGGCTTCATGGGAGGGCCTGAGACAGGGACCCAGTGAATGAGAGGGGCCGGGGGCCTCTCCCTGCCCGTCCCCTCCTCTCCTGGGAGGCAGCGCCCTTGGAGGCTGCCACCGCATGGCTGGTTGGCACTCACTGCCAGAAACTCTCCCGTAGTCTCCGAAAGGGCGAGCCCAGCATTTGGCCTGGAGAGGGGCGCCCGGAGTTCGAGAAAGGGATGAACCGCTGTGGGCAAAGACAGCGAAACGGGAATCAGAGGAGGTCGGAGCTCCCACGCGACTCCGCGCGCCCCTCCCACAAATTTGCAGCCTGCGATCTTCAACCCACAACGGGGCCCCGGGGCAGGCTGTCAGGCAAACGGATTCCCAGGAGCTGACTCTCAAAGCTGGGGTCAGGTAACGCAGGCCCCCTGGGTCCAAGCTCTGCCGGTCCCAGAGGGACCACTGCTCCACAGTCCCTCGACAGCACCTCGCTACTGCGCTGGCAAGCTGCGATTCTCAATGAACCAATGACTATAACAAGCAGCTTCAAGATGAGCAGTTGAAACCCTGCCACTGGGCCTTCAAACTAGCGAGTAAAAAATTAACGATTAAACACATTGTCCTGCAGCTACAAAAATACACGTCTGGCAACCCTGATCCTGGAACCTCATTGGAAGGGTGAGGTCCCACGGCGCTGTCTAGTGACAGAGGAGGTTCTTGAGCTGGAAACGCAACTGCAGAGGAGAGAGACCCGCTGTTGGCTGAGGAATGTTCCCCAGGAACTTGCCTTTAAGGTCCAGACAGCGCGTAGGGAGGGTTCCCGGTGCGCGGTGAGGAGGGCCGGCTAAGGAGGCCCTGTGTGCTTCCGGCTGCGGAACCCAAATCCTAGGCCTGGAGCGGTAAAACATGAGCGGAAGATGAGGCAGCAGGATCAGCCTGTTAGTCTTGATGCCAGGGCTTATCGCTGGATTTATTTTCCTTTCGTATACCTCAAGCCCTCCGTAAAGCGAGTGCTGAGGCGGCTGGACGAGAAACTGGCAAGAGTGGGAGCAGGGGAACCGTAGTGGGCAGCAGAGCTGGAGCTGGGAGCTCTCCCCGCGGTTGCTGCTGTCCCTCAGTGGTCCCTAGTGCCTAGGTGCTGGGCTCCGGCTTGGCAAGTTCAGGAACCAGCCATCTAGAAGGGCTCCAGGGTCCCCAAGGGACACATCAGTTGCGCCGGACGGCCACCTGTCACACTGTGCACTCGGTGCCAGGCCACATAGACAGCCAACAGAAACACACTGGAGCCAGATCCCAACTCGAAGGCCCAGGTCCCGCTGCATCCCTCGCCATGAGTAGTTACATGGGCAAGCTACGGCCTTCGCCCCCCCAAACCCCAAAAGGACAGGGACCTTCTGGAGAGCTAGCCTCCGGCTCACTGAGACCCTGCACAGTGTTCAAGATATTGATGTGTTTCACTTTGCTCCTTTCCACAGACCAGTGAGGAGGCCACCCCCCAGAAGCCAGGTGACCATCAAAATTCTTCCTCCAGATCTCAAAATGAGCCAATTCCCAGCCTGGAAGGAGACTGTGAGTTAAGCACCATGCTCACCCTCTGAAAATCTCCTAGACCCTTGTGCAACGGACGTCTAACTGAGGCCCTCAGAGAACACAAAAAAATGAAAGTGAAAGACCCAATATTCTTTGTGAGCCCGGACAGGAAGACAAGTCTCCAGGAGACCAGACATTCAGTATTCAAGTGTGGTGACTGTGCAGTCTCCATTAATTTTGTGTCTAGACCCAGCTCCCCTGAAGCCAAACATGCATTCCCAGAGCTCAGATGACCTCAGCAGTAAGCAGTCTCATCATTCCTCTATGAGCCCCTTGACCAGCATATTCCCAATGGTCCCCTCAGCTCCATTGGAAATGCCATTAGCAGCTTCTACAGCTCCACTCCAAACATTTCAAAGGCAGGGAAGAGAGGAGGGTCCCAGTTCTACAGCCCTCTTGAGGCTAGACTCCTGATGTCAAAAGTAGTCAGCATCCCTCCCTCTAAAAAAGGCATAGAAGAACATCTGTCCATATTTTGCTGCATTAGGATTAAACAATGAGGTCCAGGGAGAAAAGGTTGCAGATAACCCTTGCAGAAGACAACAAAACAAAGCAAACTCAAGGAGTACACCGACCGTATCTGTTAGTTCTGGGCCCTGTAAAGGCAAGATTTAGCTGCTGCCTTCTAGGCCATGGAAATAGCTGATCCTGCCCCTACGTTCCCCAACTTGATTATGCAGTCACTGCAGAAAACTTAGACTTGGGCAAGAAAACTGCACTCCAGTGGATCAACAAGGTCACAGAGGAGCCGACTGAGGCTACCAGAGACTCTGTCCCTGAGACTGCGCTTGCCACTCTGCCGGTTCTTTGTTTCACCCAACCTGCAGCTGGGACTGCTTCGTTTGCAACTACCCCTCCATTTATGAGCACTAATCCACAGCTGGAGAGCTCAAAAATGATGCAGAACACCCTAAGACCACTTTCCTTCCTACAGTCCACTAGAGGGATAACCTATGTGGCTGCTTTGCCTCAGGAGACATACAACTTACTGGCCTCTTTGGTGTCCTCAAAATCAGACACTTCCATGTACCTCTTCAGACTTGAGGCCAACAGTAACTTACTCTCTGTTGACTCCTGCTTCTGCCATATTAACCACATTGACCCCAGCAAGCCACCTCTGAGTCTTCAAACTGACAAGTCTGCCAATCCCCCAGCCATACCTGCTCTGACTTCATTCCCCGGACCAATTCCTCTAAACATCCTAACTCTTAACCTTCCTCCATATACAGACCATTTTCAGTCTTCTGATACACCCATATTTAGACCAATTTGGGAAGCTCAATCTAAAAGCAAGAATGAAAGTGATTTGGGAGCCACCATTCACTCACTTGACAGTGGGGCCAATAGCTCAGGGTTTGGTAGCACAGCTCCATTAGCCTTCCTGCTTGGGAGAACAGCAGATCCTAAGGGTGCTTTAGGATGGATCTTCCTGGCTCAGTCAGGAGTTCCATCTCTGGAGCATTAAGCTTTGGACCATTGGTGCCAACAGCCCCTTAGGGGATACTTGGTCCAAAACACCCTTATTCAGGGAACACCTTGTCCCTTCAAAGAAGACAGTGCCAGGGAGCAAGCCTGGATTTGGAAATCCCTTCACTGCTGCCTCAGTCAGAACATCCATGCTTAGAGTGGACCTGGTAGGAACAGAGGTGCCCCTTGGGTACCAATGACCCCTGCCCAGGGTCCAGGGGGAGGACGACTTGTCAGTGCATCAGCACCTTCATTTTCTATTAGTTTGGGATCCAAGACAAGAGCTCAGTCACAACTGCAAGCCAGAAAGCAGCAACCTTGAAGAAATTTCCACAACTGTTTTGCCCATGCTGATACTTCTCTATAAGCTCAGGCTGGGGTCTTACCTTCCTGCTTTTCCCTGCAAGCATGTTTGACTGAAAGGTATGGAATATAGTCTTTCTTCACTTGCATCTTGGGGATGAGGAATTGGAGTCTCTCTTAATCTTTCGCTTCCTTAGGCTGGCTGTAAAGTGTGGTTTTCTTCCTCTGGCTTCTTAGGGAGCCTATTTGCCCATGTTTCTCTAGTTGTTCATACATACTCCTTGGAGGAGCTCTTTCTAAAATAATCTTGAATCTAGCTTATCCTTGGGAAACAGTGATCATCCCCCAAGAGACAACAGTGGATGCTGCTCCTGCAGAATCACCTTCTCCCACCAAGTCTGTACTGTCCCTTAGAGAGATGAGGTTCCATCCCCATCCTTCTTTCTGCCCATTTAGCTCCTAAACACCTAGGGGTTCTAGACTGTTAGCCAGGTAGGCACCAGTGGTCAGATTCCTTGCTCTAAGAGAATCTCTTAGTTTTCCTACAATGTTGGAGAGGGCTGAATACCCATTGTTACTCATAGCTGTTACCTTCCCTTCCTCCCCCATTTGCTTCACTGGACCCATTTCTGCCTCCCCTGGTTTGCTCATGAAAAGCCTTGTAACTTTGTCTGACATTCATGTGTATCTGCTCTTCGAGTTGGAAAAGGAGTTGACTTGTACAAGAGATGATAAATTAGTTTTATGCTGCCTCCATAATAAATCACCCCACCGTGGTGGCTTAAAACACCACCCATTTATTATTTCACATGAGCCCTTTGAGCTCATCTCAGTGCTTTGAGTGAGGAGTCTGGGCATAAAGTGTCTCAGCTGGGTCCTCTGCTCATGGCCTCAGAAGGCCAAAATCAAGGTGTTAGCTGGGCTAGACTCTTATCTGGAGGCTTGAAGGAATATTCTGCTTCCAAGCTCATTCAGGTTGCTTGCATTTTTCAGTTCCTGGCACTCTTAGGACTAAAGTCCCTGTCCTTGACTTGTCGACCTCTTCATCTTAAAGCCGACAATGGCTTGCCAAGTCCTTCTGTTTCAAATCTCTGATTTCTCCATCTTCTGTGTCTCTTGAAATTCAGTCAGAGAAAGTTCTCTGCTTATAAGGGCTCATGTAATTAGATTGGGCACACCTAGAAATCCAAGATGATCTTCTTCTTCTAAGATTCATAACCTTAGTTACATTTGCAATGTCCATTTTGCCAGGTAGTGCAACATCCACAGGTTCCAGGGATTAAGACATGGATACCTTTGAGGGGCCATTCTGTCCACTAAAGATGGTATATTGGCAAGAGCTGCACCTTACTACTTAACATATTCTGGGGCCAAGCTTTTGAGATGAAGAAAGAAGTACCTCTTTATGTCCACAAGTGCTGACTTCTGGGTTGTCAAACTATGCATTGATTTTCATGAATTTTCTTAGGAGACAGAAGAGACCAGGGAAGGGATAGATGCATGGCTGACCCTCCATTGCTTCTTCCTTCTCTTGGTTCTTGTCCATCTTTCTGACCTCAGAGATGGTTTAAAGTCTATGTCATCCCTAGTGTAATGTTAAGAATCCTGAATTAATGTACACACCTTGGAATTTGTCATTTTAATGCTTAAAAACCTTTATTCTAACTTAGAATTCTCCCCCATGTTCATACTGTCCCAAAGAGGACAGGCATGTTAGCTAGGTGACAGGTGCCTGAGATCATTTCAGCTCTGCAATCAATGAAAATTCTAAGTTTGGATGGGGCATATTTGTTTTCACTTTTTACCACTCAGATTTTAAAAAAACAAGAAGGATATCCCAAGAACATCAAGACTTGTTCCTTGTCCCTAAATAGCATTTATCCTAGTTGGTAAGACAATATTTATGTTTTTAATATGACTGTAAAAACCCAAAAGTCTAATAAAATGTGCATGATAAAATAACTACCCAGAGGTCTATAACTAAGATATGCATAATATGCTGTAGTCATTTGGAGGACCTGGAGAGTCATGCAGTCTGGAAAGAGGAAACCTTTGATATCATGTGATGAAAATGGCACTTTTCCTCTGTGGTCTTCCTCCCAAACCACTGCCTAAACATGGAAAAAAATCAGACAAGCCCAAATTATAGGATGTGCTATAAAATATCTGACCGGTACTTCTCAAAACTATCAAGGCCATCAAAAACAACGGTCTGAGAAACTATCACAGCCAAGAGGAGCCTAAGGAGACTTGACAACTGAAGGTAATATGGTATCCTGGATGGGATCCTGGAACACAAAAAAGGCATAAGGTAAAAACTAAGAAAGTATAAATAAAGTATGGACTTCGGTTAGCAATAATGTATCAATATTGGTTCATTAATTGTAAAAAATAAATGCACCATAGTAACGTAAGGTGTTAATGTAGGGGAAATTGTGTGCAGAGTATATGGGAATGCTCTGTACTATCTTCACGATTTTTCTGTTAATCTAAAACTGTTCTAAGAAATAAAGTTTAAGAAGTAACAACATGCAAACTTATTTTAAGCTAAAGCTATATCTGCTTATTTTAATTTTAAAATATTTAAAATGATAACTTTTTCAAATATATCTCCCTTTCTCATTGAATTTCTTGTTTTGTGCTTAGAAATCCTTTCTGCAGCCAGTGATCATTCATTTGACAGATGTACGGTGAGTGCCATGATGTGCCTGATACCACTGAAATGCTGGATATGCAGTAGAAATCGCCTTTGTGTTAAAGAGGACATTTAATAGATAAAAATGAATCACCAAAACATCATTGAAAATTCTGATAATCACTGTTAGCAAAACTGTGGAGAAAGGTCACTGTCATCACCATTGTCCCAACCCATTTGAGGGACAATTTAATGGTTCCTGCCCATAACTGCAATGTAAATGTCACTTGAGCTACAATTACAATTTTAATATTCTATCTCGCAGACATATTCAACCCATACCCATCAATATGATACATGTACAGGAATGTTCATTACAGTATTTCTATAATGGTCAATAATTGGAGACAACCTAAACATCCCAGTTAGTGTATGGCTAAAATGTTATGGTATCATCATATAATGAAAGCCCATGCAGTGGTTAAAAAGATTGTGGAGCATCAAATTGTACTGTTGTGCTCCCCAAAAAGCATGTTACAATTTTGCCATCTATTTATATAGGCATAGGAAGTGCCCCAAAAGTACACTTTTCCACTTACTCCAAGAAATGTGTTTTGGCAAACTGTTAGGAAAGTTTTCACTGAGAACCTTTACGGTGGAATTAGTTGTTCCTAAATGGATTGAGTTTATAACAGATGGAAACATTCAGTCCTCTCTTAAATTCCAAGCCAGAGCAAGGCCAGGGGTGGGTTGGATCACATTGGGGCCTGGGAAATTGTGCTGAGGCTGCAATAGTCCCTCCGGGAGATGAGTGGGCAGGAACCTGCGTCGGGTCCGGTTTATTCGCTGAAGCCGTTGGACGCGTCCAGGAATGCGTGGTCTAGCCCTTTCGCTGGTTCCCGCTGGTCTCCCAGGAAGACGCAACCCGTTGAAGCCGCTCTTTCCTGCTTAGAGAATTGGCTCCTGACGTGTTTCCCGTCCCTTCCTCCCCTTTTAATAATTCCCTGGGTGTTTCACGCTAACCTATGCCCTGCTAAAAAAGCACACGACCTGACCCGTGTCTTTCCATTCCTCTGGCTGAGTTGTTATTCAGTCTCAGTTCTGTGTGGTGTTGGGAGCAGCAGACAAAATTGACCAAAGTAGAAAATTATCACATGTGCTGGGATTACAGCCCCTGACTCCCTCAAAAAGGGCAGGAGTTCAAATACTAGGTTGTAAGCAATCTGCTAAAATTCATGTTCACCACTCTAGGGAGTATGAGCACATCCTTGAGGCTTATACCAAAGTGGTTTTTTTTTTCCCCTCATAACTCTACTGTAACATAACAAGACAAATTTCAGGGAGAAAGTTACATGAAGAATCAGAAAATTGAGAAAAAGTGGCTGTAAACATTTTTTTAAGTTTTTAGGACTAAGTTCACAAGGCACCCAGACCTACCCTATTAAAGCCCCCTTACTCTAACAGGAGACTCGCTTCCTCATTCTACTTAGAAAGAAATCAGCCCACTCTATTGCCATCAAATGCAGAGTCCCAGCTTCTCAGTTGGGAGTGAAACAAAGTTGAATCAGATCCTGATCACAGGATCATGACCGAAATCACCCAGTTTGCTACTCTTGGTCTTAGTTAAAATAAATCCACTCATATTTGCAGGTACACTTTACTCTCTAGTCTATAGTTATGTGTCTATTACTCACAAGATTCATGCAATAAGCACTCATCATATGCAATACGCATTTATCATATGCCTAGAAAAGGCATTTGGGAAAAACGATGGGAACAAAAGATAAGCGGCAAATTATGTCATCTCTCTTGAGTTCAGCTTTAATAAGGGGATAACAACATCATATGCTTATATATTAAATAATTCATGTAAAAAACAAAGTATACTTTAAATGGAAACAAAATTGTGACTGTAAAAAAAAATCATTTTTCTGCCCTCAATGGAGGAATCAAGATGAAAGCTCCTGGGAAATTTTCTTGCACCCATTTATTCTCATTCCTTACTCTGCCTGTGACTTATCCAGGTTTCCTGGCAGTAGGGGTGAGCTCTTTTTACATAATTATTTGAGGTGGAGCCTGAGATGCTGACCCTTGAGTCTATCAACCAATACCCCACACAGCCCAACATGGGAACACAATTCCTTTCTTAATTCAAAGAAGTCTCATTAAACTCTAGTATTTCTGTTGTACTTTCTGTTAGCAACTTGAGGGAAAGAAAAGTTTCTTCTTCGCCTTGCTATCTCTTTAGCTAGCAGAGGTAGCAATGGGCACTTGGAATTCCGAATAAGTGAATGTGCCAGCTTGTCAATTCTGATGTTGGATTCTTCTGGTTAATTTAACATCATGACCTGAGGAAACAACCCACATGAAACAAATCCACAAGAAATGAACACAGAAACAAGGATATCAAGTTCCTAAGAAGTGGAGATGTAGTTTGTGTGCTGAGTATAAGAGGTATGTGGGCTGTGGGAAATGTTTTACCAAGCTATACTGTGTGGACATTTTTATTCTTCCAAATAAAGTGCACCCATAAGGTTCAGATCATAACGTGGCAGGGATACTTTACAGCTAAAGAAGTGGATAAATCCACGCCAACCCACTCCCCCAAAAAAACACATGGATCGGCACAATGGGCAAAATTTAAAAAAAAAGAAACTAAAACAGCACAAGCAAAGTCCGAATAACCATAAT
This sequence comes from Propithecus coquereli, assembly GCF_000956105.1. Taxonomy (NCBI): domain Eukaryota; kingdom Metazoa; phylum Chordata; class Mammalia; order Primates; family Indriidae; genus Propithecus; species Propithecus coquereli. Next base: position 1,026,070 of record NW_012137303.1, read on the forward strand.
CATACTCTACTACTTCCTGAAGTTAACAGCCTGGATAATGATCAGTTTTAATCTACATGAGACTGTGTTTAGATTTTTTAGTTTATTGTGACACCTACGTTTTTAGTTCCTCTTAGTGACTTACACTTACTCTTTGAAGCCTATAGGGCTGCTCTGCATGCCTTTTTGTGAACCCTCCCTTGTCTAAGCCCCAACACATATAAGAGCACCTGCAGCACATTTGTTCCTGACTCCCCTCCTAGGCTTTGCCCACCTTTACAATGGTTCCAACCCAACACTCCATTCATGAAGCACTGTCTGCAATTGTAGGAACACACTAGGCTCCTTCAGGATTCTGCTGTCATTCTCCCAGTTCACATTCCAGGAATGACCTGGAAACCTTGGTAAAGTCTGACCCATTTCTAAAGACTGTGATCATGTATCAGGTTCACCATGAGAACACTCCATGTCCTGCTACAGTCCCCACTCCACCTCTTATATGCACGTATCATGATGCCTATCTCTCTTATTCTAGTGGCCCATAGACTCTTAACGCCAAGGGCCACATGTTATTACCCACTGACACTGTTTCCTCACACAGTGGCTTAGTAAATGCTGAATTAGATAACTGATTGATAAACTGGGCTAATAAATAGACAGAAATTAAATAGGAAAAAAACTCCAGGTTAAATGGGGAACTCTAAGACCAGGAGATGGAATGAAGGTGAATGGAACAAAAGGAAATAAAAGTTAAAATGGCCCAATGACCCCTAACCATGAAACTAAAACAGTATATATGTATCTTCTTTTTTATAAATGTGTATTTTCTTATAAAATACATATTTTCTTTTCAATAAATACATTTGGAAAGTGGTTCCCAACCCAGTTCCACCCTGTTAATTCCTATACCTGTTAACTTTTTCTAAATAAAAAGGATGCTGCTGCTGCTGCCCTTTCCCGTAGTTGCTAAATAGAACAAGATTGCCTAGGCAAGGCATTATCACTCTAGTTGCAAATAAGGCCCCTCCTGGAGTCAGAAGTGGGATTTTTAGGGGGCCCCACTGGGCTGGAGGCAAGCAGCCAAAAGTCAAACAAAACAAAACAGACATCTTCAATAGTCATAATCGTGCTAGTATGAATTAGGTGACTCAGTCAAGCATATAGAGGAGTTAGGCACGGGGAGAGAGGAAGCCCACAAAACCTCCATGTCTGAGCCTTCACCAGAGACTCTTGATCTGAGTAACACAATAAAATTATGTGCCTGGGTAGTCATTATCACTCTGAGGTAGACAGGAAGCAGGGCAGGGCCAGGAGACAAAAGGGGCTTCCCTGCTCCTCAGGAGTCTCTGACCAGGGAGGGTCGCTCCATACTCTCTGAGGGTGGTGGAGCTCCAAAGATCCTGGCAAGGAGCCCTCGGTTCGAGCGGGCCTGGTCCTGGGCAGTAGCCAGGCGAGCCCGTTCACGTCCCCCTGGCCGGGCTGCTTTCCGGGCCCTCAGCTCCTGTTCAGTAGGACGCTGGGCAAATGCCCAGGAGCCATCCGGGCGGGCAGGATCCCCATCAGCAGCAAGGAAACGTTGTCCCTTCTCCACACTTCGAAGATAGAAGTCAGTTTCACGCTTGGCCTGAGCAACCTCGGCTCGAAGGCGCTGCCGGCGCACCTGGCGCTCAAAAGCAAGGTGCTCACTGAGGTGGGACCAGGTGAAACGGTGCAAATACTGCGGGCAGGAAGACAAGAAAAGATCAGAACAGGGCAGATCGGAGACAAAGAGAAGGCGAGGGGCAGGGTCAACAAGAGGCTATGGTGGTGCTTGGGCCAGGGTTGGAGAGCAGGGAAGACGAGAGGTGAGTCAGGGAGACCTATCTCCTCACCTTAAGGTTCCATAAGTCATAACGAAAGGGGCTGCGCCTGCGGGCACCCATAGGCGTATTGTGTAGACTGGACGCCACGCGCTTGGCCACGCGCTTGTCACGGAACTCCACCCAGCCCTCGGTGTAGTCCTTGCTGTAGGACCGCTTTTTTCCTCCTGTGGCCGCTGCTGCCTTCTTCTTGCGTCTCACGAACCGGTCTGTGCACCAAAAACAGAGCCACAGTCAAGGAGGCCAACGCAACACCCACAAGAACAAATCTCCCACTAGCCACACCATTCTATAAAACTGCTGGTTGGGGTCCCACCTCAGTCTTTGCCCGGAAGTGAGAGAACTGTGAGATGCACCCTTTCCTTTGTCTAAATCCTTTCCTCAAATCTCAACTCCTTAATGTGGCCTGCCCTGAACACTATTTAAAATCTGCACAAGCCCCCAACCCCAATTAGTGCCTGCAAGGGGCTGGGATGATCAAATACTGTTTATTGACCTGGGCCGCGATGCCAAAGGGATGTGCTTAGTTTTGTAGAAAGGCCGCTGAGACTTTTACTCAGGTTGTACCCATTTAACAAACAGTAAACGGGTACGAAAAGAGAGGTGGACAAAGCGGGGATTAAAACGCAAACGGTAACAATCCGACAACTAACGCACCGTCAGACATACTGCGCTACCCACCCGCCCCAGCTTCCTCACAGACCAACTTAACAGCCCGTCGTCCAAACGACCCCTCCCCCTCCCCGGAAACGCTACCAGCTTGCGCCTCAGCCCAGCGCAGCCCAGGCAACAGGATATGAATGCGCGCCCACCGGTCAGTAACACCACCTTCCTCCCTTCACCGTCAGGGCCTGCGTACTTACCCTCAGCCTGAAAAAAAACGCGTCCAACCTCACCGTAGGCGCTGAGAAGGTTGCGGACGTGCAGGGGCCGGAAGCGCGGCGGGATATGTCCCAAGTACACAATACCCGGAACTACCCGCTTCTTGCTGCCACGAGCTGCTTCTTCGGATTCCTCGGATTCCTCCTGCTCTTCTTCCTCCTCTAGTTTCTGGTCTGTCTCCTCCAGCGGCTCTTGCTCCGTAGTTGCCTTCTCGGACTCCTCTGCCTCCATGCTGGCTGATAACAGGGAACACGACTGCCGTAAAGCGCGGTGCCGACTGTCGCTTACCGTGTGCGACGGCCTGAGGAGAAGGGGCGCGGCTGAGGCAGTGAAGACGGATGCAAGGAAAGGATTGAGCGATGCAGGCGGGTCCAAGAGAAGACGGAGTGGAGAGGGCGGAAGTCGGGGGTCAGGTCAAAAGTGAGGTTTAGAGAGTGGGAGCGGGGTGCAAAGCTCGGGTTAGCCAAACATTACTCCCGAGCTGGAGAGGCAGAGCCGGAAGAGACAGGTCCTCCGTGTATAACCTACCTGGTAGAACGTCTTGTTGAGGCGCTAAAAAGGCGGGTCGAGGCCGGCTCTTCCGGGAATTCTGCAGAACAATTTTGGGGGAGAGTCTATGTGTTCTAGCGATTAACATAGCATTCTTCTTGAGAGACCTGGGTGCGACTCCGGCTGAGGGATGACTCACCTTTTAAAGTTTAAAACTTAAAAAATTTCATTTCTTAATGCAATTAAGTTTTGAAGTTTTAATTATTTTTGGAAATTGAACTTAAATATTTTAGAATTTAACTTTTGAAAATTTAGTTTGACTTTGCAAATTTAATTTTGAAAATTTAATTAGATTTAATTTTTGAAAATGTAAGTTGTGAACTTTTAGGTTAATATTTTAAATTTGATTTTGTGAATGACTAAAAATTTAAATGACTATTTTATTTAAAGAACTTATTTGGGGCCTGTTATACGTGTGTATTGACATATTATCCAGATGTATACTGATATTGCAAATACATGTTGTCAGATGCATACATGACCCCCAACTCAGGCTCTCCCCGGGCGGTGCGGTTAGTTCTGCTCTCTCTGGGCCTGTCATCACGGATTTCCCCTCAGATCACAAACCTGCTTTTCCCCCTATGCCCTATGCCCTGTGCAACCGCATAACAGATTAAGCCGCAGCGGTCCCGCCCCCTCCCGGCTGCCGGGCGGACATCCCTACACCAAGCACGGGGCCCCTTTCCTGGAGCTGACGCTCCGCCTTGGCCCGGTTCTGGTCACCCGAGAACGTGCCCACCAGGGGGCGCCATCTGCGCCCTTGAGGAGCCTCAGTTCCTCTGACCCATATCGGCCGCGTGTCAGCCTGCAAAGGCCGCACCTGGGAACCGCGTACAAATAATCCAGTTGGCTTTCTGGAAGGAGTTAGAGGACTACCAATATAAATCCTCCCTTGCTGCGACCGGACAAAATTTCCCATCTCGCTCTAGTCTATTGACTAGACTCCTGGAATTCTCACACGCCTGTTTCATTCATTTATTGAAGAGAACTTTCTGTTAGTTGCCCTGTGTGGGGGGAGCGGGGAGGGGTGTGGTGAGAGGAATAGACTTCGTCCTACCTTTAATTCTTAACACCAACATCTTCAAAACACAGTAACAGTGAATGAAATGAGAGCACATCTTGAGCTTGCCTCAAAAGATCGGGAACTAGGCCGGGCGTGGTGGCTCACGCCTGTAATCCTAGCTCTCTGGGAGGCCGAGGCGGGCGGATTGTTTGAGCTCAGGAGTTCGAGACCAGCCTGAGCAAGAGCGAGACCCCGTCTCTACTAAAATTAGAAAGAAATTAATGGGACAACTAAAAATATACAGAAAAAATTAGCCGGGCATGGTGGCGCATGCTTGTAGTCCCAGCTACTCGGGAGGCTGAGGCAGGAGGCTCGCTTGAGCCCAGGAGTGAGAGGTTGCTGTGAGCTAGCACAGCCTGGGCAACACAGTGAGACTTTGTCTCAAAAAAAAAAAAAAAAAGATCGGGAACTAGGGGACGGGCATGTGGGTAGTAGATGATGCAAGAGTGTTAGTCGTGCCAGCATGATGGTTAAATAGTAGTTCTTTATGCTATTTTCTCTACGTTGTGTATGTTTGAAATAGTCATTATAAACTTTTTGTTCACACTAAGTATTAACAGGCAGTCCTAAAGAGGCCATCGAACTTTCAAAAAAACGAAAATAAAAACCTTGGGGCAGAGTGTCCTTCCCGTTGCCCACACTCCTCATGATCCCTTCTCAACTCAGCGAAAAGTGAAACTCGGTCCTTCTCCATTGACCCAGTTGACTCTCCTTGAAGTAACCCTTGTTAGGAGTTTCCTGTGTACGTACTTGTGGTTGGTGTTTTTTTCTTTTTCTTTTTAATTTACTGCTTCACTGTGTTCTTTTAAATTTCCTTCTTAAGAATAGCTCTGAGATTCCAGGCTCACAAAAGACCCTCCCCAACAGGGAACTCCTTCCAGCCAGATTCAAACCAGCGACCTAAGGATGTCCATCAGCCAAATGTCCCTACAGTCCACCACTCTATCAACTGAGCTATCAAAGGATCTCAGTATGTTGCTTTAGGAAACCTTAATATTTGTTTACTTAATGCTTTTATTATATTCTCTTTTATTATGAGAACAGGTAAACAGGAAGTTTCAAGAGTATTATTATAGAAATGATCTAAAACTGATCAGAGTAATGCTTATACGAGTCTATGAAAAATTCCTTATCTTAAATATTTAAGAGTTGTGCTTTTTATTGTATATGCGTTTAATACAGGTCATTAAAAAATAAAAACTAATTTTAAAAAACCCACCGCCAGTATTCCGTGTCCTGCTCCCTTAGGTATAACAGATAAGACCACCTCCGTTATTGCTGTTGTTCAGTTATCCTGTCCACTCAGCATAGCGCCTCCTTTCTCTAAAGTATTGAAAGTGGATGATAACGATAAAGTTATCCTAAACATAGACAATTGGGTTGAAGAGGGTGGCGCCTACTGCCTAGAAGAACTACTGCCCCGTTTCATCTTGGAAACAGCGTGAGTCTCCTTTCTGAAGGACAGGGGAAATGATGGGTAGACACAAATGTACTAGACACAAAACATGAGAGGTGTTTTGTGTGCATATATATATTTAGGAATTGAGCGGCTCATTACATTGCACAATTATAGTGGGACAAATAAATGAAACATAACACTCTCCCCCCAAAAATTTTTTTTCAAAGAAATTAACATTCCATTTACAGGTGTCAACCTAAGTAACAAAGGAAGGCACTCTAAAAGAAAAAGATGTTTGGGAATAGAGCATTGCAATGGGAATAAGAGTGCCATAGTAAACTATGTGTGTATTCAGAGAGGTAAAGGAAGACAAAAGTTTTTAAAGGAAAAAATGAGGAGGGTTACATAATCGTTTTGAAATAATTATCCTTTGTTACAAAGCTCAGTAACAAGGGTGGCACCAATCCAATGTTGGGCAGACAGTTGCTGGGCAGATGTCCTTGCAAAAGTATTTTTTTGTAAGGTTGTGATGGTCTTTGTGCAAGGTTATGGTTTTTGCAGAATCTTTTGTGATAGTTTTTGTTATCAGGCATACAAGCATGAGAACCCTCTCCTCATGTCCTTTTCCAGCTCATTTGTCAGCTTTTTTGAGTCTTCCTCCCCCTTTTTTTCTTTAAACACTAGTGACTCCATTTTGGTTCTGACTACTTTCACACAGATATGCTGTCATGCTTTGCTAACAAGTGCCTATTGTGGCATTCAGCTTCCTGGCTTCTAAGACAGAAATGAACACCAATAGGAAAAATGGAAAGCCATCTGGAGAGACTTATTTTTATGGAATTTACAGGTTATGAAGTTAATGAATTATAAAATTGTATGGAAATAATAAATTATGCAATTTATGGAAAAGAGTTTTGGTGAATTTATCTATAAAAGATCATTGCTTATTAAAATTTAAGTTCTCCATAACTGTAGTCTTGAAAAAACTAAAGGTTTTTTTTCAAAAGACCCTATCCAATGTTGCCCACAAGAGATACCTGCAACATATAACTAATATTTAATTTAATTATTCAGTTCATTTCCATGAGAAACTAAGAATATATGGTCTTTCCAATAATGTAACCTAATCAGGGGGAAATGTGACAAGCCAGAGTAGAGAAACAGGCAGTTTCTGGGAGAGACAGTCTCTCTTATATAAGAACCTACTAACTGAGCCTTGGACACCAGATGTGAACCCAGCTGAGCTCTCATTCCACCACCAAACCCCAGGATCTCAGTTCACATACTCTCTCATATAAAAGCTTCACCATTTTTCACAGGGGCCAGCAATGGGGTCTGAAAAAAGGATCAATATTTTTCTCATCAACTGGTGCTAAGCTACAAGTGCTCATGAGATCCCAGAGCCTCCTGTCTCCCAGCCACATGGTACTGCAGAGTTGATTTTAGTCTGGAAAAACTCTAATAGCTGATCTCACCAATTAGTTTCTTTACCTATAAACTACTCTTGGCATAAGAATCCCACCTCAGGGCTGTGTAAGTTGGGATTTCATGTGCCTGGAATGCTCTTTCCCCTGATGTCCCCCAAGATTTGCCTCCTGGAGGTACAAGTGTAAGTCATTCAAACCTCTTCACAATAGATACATCACTTTATGGGACGACTTCCTTCATTCTCTTCTTTCAGAATCTACTGCCAGAACTACCTTCATCTTCCCTTTTGTTCCAGACGCTAGTTCAAAACTGGTTTATGGGTAAACCTAACTCTCTGGAATGCTGCCTTTTACAAATCTCACTCTATACCTTCTCCACTGTCTTAGCACCTTTTCAACTTGCTAATTGAGTCCTAGATGGTTTTAACTCAATCTTGCTCTCTTAAAGTCCACATACCACCCTAATACTCCAATGGAAAAAAAGAAAAAACTATTGGTAAATGTAACAACTGGGATGAAATACCTGTGCATTATGCTGAGTAAAAGAAGCCAGAAACAAAAGGCTACATACAGTATTATTCCATTCATGTGACATTCTTGCAAGGGCAAAACTGTAGGGACAGAAAACATCAATAGTTGCCAGGGTAGAAGAAGATTAACGATAAAAGAAACATGGGGAAATTTCTTTTAGAGTGTCTTCCTTTGTTATTTAGGTTGACATCTGTAAATGGAATTTTAACTTCTTTTAAAAAAATTTTTTTTGGGGGACAGTGTTTCATTTATTTATCCCACTAATAATGTAATTATTTTACATCTTGTTTGTGGTGGTAATGGTTACATGACTGTATACATTTGTCAAAATTTGCTACACTAAAAAGAATGTACACTAAACATGATGACTTTACTGTATTTAAACAGTATCTTAATCTAAAAAATGAGAAAAGTAATTTTCAAAAAATTAAAGGTTAAAGTGTAGCTTACAACTTAATTTTAAAAATCAATGTCATCACCTCATTATCAGACTAAGAAAGAAAATCTATATGATTATCTCAATAGGTGTAGAAAAAAATTGACAAAATTTACTATATATTCATGTTAAAATTTCTGCAAACTAGTAGAATAAAAGAATTTCCAGACAGGTACAGCAGCTCACACCTATAATTCTAGCACTTTGGGAGGCTGAGGTGGAAGGATTGCTTGAGGCCAGGAGTTCCAGAGCAGCCTGGGCAAAAGCAAGATCCTGTATCTACAAAAAATTAAAAAAAAAAAAAAGCCAGGTGTGGTGGTGCACACCTGTGGTCCCAGCTACTTGGGAGGCTGAGGCAGGAGGATCACTTGTGCCCAGGAGTTTGAGTTTGCAGTGAGCTATGATGACACCACTGCACTCCAGGCTGGGCAACAGAACGAGACCTTGTCTTAAAAATAAAAAAAATTCCTCAACTCTAAAAGACATCTTTAAAAATTCTATAGCTAATATCATACTTAATGGTGAAAGACTGAATGTTTTGGCCCCAACATCAGGTCCAGAACAAGGATGTCCACTCTCATGGCTTGTATTCAACATTGTCCTGGAGATTCTAGCCAATATAATACGATGAGAGAGAGAGAGACAGAGAGAGAGAGAGAGAGAGAGAGAGAGAGAGAAAATACAGATTTGAAAGAGAAAAGTAAAACTATCTTTATTTGCATATAATATGATTGTCTCTGAAGAAAATCCTGAGGAAACTACTATAAAGCTACTACAACTAATAAGTGAGCTCACCAAAGCTGCAGGACATGAATATAATAAATTGTAATTCTGTTTATTAATAAATTATATTTCTATTTATTAACAATGAATAGCTAGAAGTGAAATATAAAATACTATTAATATTTGGAATAGTACAGAAAATATGAAATATTTAGCGATTAAATTTAACAAGATGCAATGAAAACAATGCATTGTTTCCATGACAGAAATGTTAATATTTTTCAGATATTGATTCTAATTCTTCCAAATTGATTTATATGTTTAATGCCACCCCAATCAAAATCTTGGTGAGTTATTCATTTTAGAAATTGGCAAGCTAAATATGAAATTTATAAAATGTATACAGACATCCAAAAGATGAAAAATATCCCAACAATTTTGAAAGAGAAGAACAAAGTTGGAAGACTTAACACTACCTGATTTTAAGACTTACAATAAAACTATATAGAGTCCAGAAGTAGACTCACGTAATTATGATTAATTGATTTCAACAGAGGTACCAAGATAATTCAATGGGAAAAAGAGAGTCATTGCCAAATGATGCTGGAAAAACTGGATATCCACACACAAATAAATGAATTTAGACCCTTATATCACAAAATATGCAAAAATTAATTCAAAATGAACAGACCTAAATGTAGAGACTAAAACTATAAAGCTTCTATAAGAAAACATAGCAGAAAATCTTTGTGACTTTAAGTTAAGCAAAAAATTCTTAAATGAGACACAAAAATTGTAAACTGTAATGAAAGAAAATGATAAGCTATACTTTATTAAGGTCAAAAAAAATCTGTTCCTCAAAAGACACTGTTAAGAAAAGGCAAGTCACAAATTAGGAGAAAATACTTGGAAAACACTTCTCTGATGAAGGACTTGTAACCAGAATACATATTACATTCTTGCAACTCAATAATAAAACAAACAACCCATTTTTTTAATGGGCAAATGATTTGGACAGATTTTGCTCAAAAGAAAATATACTAATGGCCAATAAGCATGGTAAGATACTCAACATCATTATTCATTAGGGAGATGCAAATTAAAGCCACAGTAAGATACCTCTACATACCTGATAGAATGACTAAAGAAAACCAAGAAAACCAAAGGAAAAAAAAAAGAAAGAAAGAAAGAATGAAAAGAAAGGGAAAAAAAAAGAAAAAAAGAAAAATTAACAGTGCTAAAAGTTGATGGGGATGTGAAACAACTGCAATTCTTATATTGCTGGTGGAAATGCAAAATGGTGCACCTTAGAAAACACTTTGTCAGCTTTTTAAAAATAAAATTAGACATATACTTACAAGACCCAACAATCCCAATACTAAATAAAACACACATGTCCACATGATCACATGAATATTTCTGGTAGCTTTATGCATAATTGCCAAAAACTGGAAACATCCAAATACCCATCATAGACAAATAAGTTGTAGTCTATCTACTTAAGGGACTACAAATCAGCAGTAAAAAGGAATCAACTAATATATGCCATATTGATAAATCATAAAGTGTTATGTTACTCAAAAGAAGTCAGTCACAAAGGGGGTCCATTCAATTTGATTTCGTTTATAAAAATTAGGGAAAAGATAAAAGCATAAAAACCAAAATCAGATCAGGGTTACCATGGCGTTGAGAGTGGGTGGCAGAGATTGACTATAAAAGGGCATGAGGGAACTTTTGGGAGTAAACAAATTTCTATATCTTGATTGTGTTTGTGGTGGTTACATGCAGTATACATTTGCCAGCACTTATTAAAATGTACACTGTGAAAATTTTACTTTACAAAAACTTGACTTATAAAGAAAAGAAAGAACTTAAATGACTAAGAAAATCACAGAACCAAATAAATGAGAGATATAACATGTTTATGGATCAGAAGACTCAATATTGTTGAGCTGTCAAGTCTCTCAAGTTAATTTGTGGGTTCAACACAATTCCAATCAAAATCCCAGTGGTTTTTTTTTTTCTTTTTGGTAAAAATTGGTGAGATGATTATAAAATTCATGTGGAACACAAAGAACCTAGAATAATAGCAGCAACCTTGAACAAGAAGAACAAAGTTGGAGGACATACACTGTTAGTCTTCACGATTTATTTAGAATTTCAGTAATCAAGGCAAGATGAGACCCTAGACTTTCAACTGGAGTGTGTTCTAATGGACATTTATGTTGCCTCCCATGGGAAAAAAACTAAGTGTATTTGGCTTTTAGGAAGGAGGGTGGCCAGAATAATTGGCGACCATATGGTACACTGTGATAGTCACTTTTGCTTTTTAGAAATATTCTGATTCACAGTCTTCTAGAACATGTAGCACATGTAGATTGAAGTCCTTACTCTTTCAGAAATAGATGTAGACATATGACACAATTTGTTTTGGCAAACGAGATGTCCCTTCTGGACGTCCAAGAGTCAGTGAACAATCCACCGATGCCTCTATACCTTACCCTGACAAAATAATTGATGATCCTGGCTGTACAGGATCTACAAGTCAGGGTTTCTGAATGGAACAGAGTCCACCAACCAAATCATGATAGACTTATATGACACAGAATAAGATTTTATGGTTATAAGTCACTATGATTGGGCTGGAGGAGAGGAATTACTTGTTATTGTAGTGTAAGCTAATCTATGCAGATGGATACATCCAGGAAATTAGAAAGTCTGAATTCATTAAGAGGTCTATTCCCTTTCTAGGTAAATACTCAACAAAATTGTGGGAACTTGTGCACCAGGAGATATGTCAAGAGTGTTCATAGTAGCAGGATTTTCTTTTTAAATCTATGTATATATACCTATAGTTTAAATATATTAATATAGCACAAGAAAAATCTCAGTGAAGCATTGCCAAGAGCTTACCTGCAGCCTAATGTCACATGATATTACTTTAAGCTTAAGAAAATGTCTGAAACAGTCATTATTCTTTGTGATAGAATTCTGGAATTCTTAAATGTGTTGAGCTAAAAGAAGAAAAAAAATCTAAAAATTGGGATGAACAGAGATCTTAGGTTGGGATTTAAAATGACTACGATGGTTTTTCAAGCCTGGAAACCACAGTCATTGGCATTCCAGAAAAAAGGTATTTGATTTACATTCTTTGACACAAGAGGCATTTTACCTGCTCTGTCTTATGCCCCAAGTCTTATGCCATAGCTACTGTCCTTGTTCTCCTTTTATCCCTTGCAACAACATACTACAATTCAGAGTGCTTTCCTTTTTCCTTCATAGCTTCTACCAACCATTTGCTTCTTTGGAGACAAATCTTCCCCAAGATAAATCAAAAACTATAGTATGAATCATCAAATCAAACCTCTTAATTCCTTGCTGCTCCTGAAAGTTAACATGTATGATCACTTCTTAATGTTGAGTTTTATACCGAATTACTATTAATAAACAGACTAAGCATCATATTCTACAGGAAGATACATGACTATCTTATATATACATTCTGTATTTGGTCTAAGGTTTCTACTTTCATAGCTGAAATAGCTACAGGAAATCTGCTCATTGTTTTGTCTTCTACTTTAATTCCCAATAACAGGCAAGGCTTCCCAACCCTCTTAACTGCTTCTGATTCAGCAGCAGTACTTCAATATTCCTTCCATACAGCACTGTTTTCAGTTCTAGGAACATCCCAGGCTCATTAAGACATCTGAGCCTTTGTTTTAACTGCTCATTCTCTCAGGAATGGCCTAGAAAATGTGTTGACCACTGACCAACTTTGAAGACTGTGATCAAGGATCATCAGCCTCAGGCTGAAGACACTGCTGGAGCCCCACCATGTGCCTTTGGTACCCCACTAAGGAGTCCCCCCACCTATATGCCCCTGAGCCTCACCATACCTGCTGCTATCTGCATCCTGTTGCTCGATGGCCTGATGTCCCCGCTCTGCTCACTTGCATGGCAGACTGGATGTTCCACTGAATTGGGGGTTTGGAAGAGCTACCAAGCAATAACTTTTGGTAATTGGTATAGGACCATCCCACTTCCTTTCCCCCAAAGTTTGATCATTTTGAGGCATATTTTCCACATTGTTTCCCAGAGTTCCTCAAAGAAATAAGCTTGAGCTGTCCAGAGTAGTAATCCTTGGTTTACTTTCTTTTGCTTTTCACTTCGTTGTTCTGCATCAGAATTTTCTGGGATAAATTATTTATACCCAAATCCAAAATCTTTTGAGACAGGGTCTTACTCTTTTGCCCGGGCTAGAGTGAGTGCCGTGGCGTCAGCCTAGCTCACAGCAACCTCACACTCCTGGACTCAAGCAATCCTTCTGCCTCAGCCTCCCGAGAAGCTGGCAATATATTTTTAGTTGTCCGATTAATTTCTTTCTTTCCATTTTTAGTAGAGACGGGGTCTCCCTCTTGCTCAGGCTGGTTTCGAACTCCTGAGCTCAAACAATCCTCCTGCCTTGGCCTCCCAGAGTGCTAGCTAGGATTACAGGCGTGAGCCACCGCGTCCAGCCAAAACAGGAAGTTTTTAAAAGGTCATTTATGACGCTGTGCAAGAATAGGCAATAAGTAGTCAGGGGTAAAAGCAGGGATGCAAGATTGATTCAGATGAAAATGATAATGTCTTCAAAAGGAGTTGTGGCAGTAAAAGTGGTGAGATTTTTTAAGATTGTGGCTATACAAGTATAATGAAGATAGAACAGAATCATCTGATGTGGAATATGAGACAAAGAAGACTCAAGGATGACTCCAGGGTATTCGGCCAAAGAACCTGGAAGGATGGGGTAGAGTGGGGATAACTGTGGGGCAGATTTGGGAGGGAAAGATGATAAGGAGTCCAGTCTGATCACTATTTGCCGTTAAGTGGAGATGCTGCCTAGGTAGGAGTATATCAGTTTGGAGTATGTGGGAAAGTGTGGGCTGGAGATATTCTACTGTGAGTTATTTGCACAGAACTAAATTTAAGTCCATGAGACTGAAGAATATTCTCAAAGAATTGAGTGTAGACAGACAACAGAGGAAGGCCAAATACTAAAGCCAGGAGATTAAGAATATTAATATTAAGAAGTCAAGGAGAAGAGAAAGAACCAGTAAAGACTAGGAAGGAGCTACCAATAAGAAAGGAGGAGCTCAAAGAAAGATAGTATGATGCCCTGGAAGCCAAATGAAGAAAATATACCAAGAAGGACTGAGTGTCCCAATCTATTGATATCACTTATGAGCCACATAAGAGGGCCTGAGAATTGACCATTAAATGAGCAACACTGAGGTTGATGGTGACTTTGACAATAGCTATTTACGTGGAGAGATGAGAGATGAACCCGGGTAGGTTTAAGACAGAGTGAAAAGATAGGAAAGACCATTCTTTCAAGAAGTTATGCTGATATGGGGGATGAAGGAGTGGAGCAGTAGCTTGCAGAGGATAAAGAGTCAAGAAAGGTTTATTTCAAGATCAGTGAAAAAAGAACATGTTTGCCTGTGAGTGTGAATAAGGTTGGCTACATAATTCACAGGGCCTAATGTAAAACAAAGATGAAGGATTCAAAAATCAGGGGACAAGTGTCATTAAATATACTAAAATAAAAACTTTTTTTCTTTCTTCTATAGTCTCTTGATTTATGACACACGATGCTTTGATTTGCTATTTGATGTTGTTCTAAGTAAATAAAAATTAAAATTTTATATTATTAATTTTACTAAACTTTGTTGTTCTACGCCAACTTTAAATACAAATGTAATAATATTTAATTCACATTTGAAATCACAAAAATTCCACAATTTATATTTCATATAAGCATATGTATTTTGTTCTTACTCCAACAGTGGAAACACTACCCAAAGGAACTCATTTCTTGATTCATGCACATTCTATCAACACTATCTTTGGTTTGCTAATGAGCAAGAGAAAGACTGAAAGGAAAAGGAACTATGGATTGCTCTAGCTTTCCATTTCCTTCTATGTCATCATTTTCAGTGTGATTAGGTTATGCAGGGAGATAACATGCATAAACAAGGATATGATAGGGTTCCTAGGTGGTTGTTGTTTCTTAGATCCTTGCCATAACTTTCTTTCTGCATCCTAAGCAAGTTTTGGTTCAAACGGAGACCTTGGCCTCTCAGGACTGTCAGCACCTCCACTTCTTTAGCCACAGAGGTAATACACTTGCTTTGAGTCTTAGCATCATGGTTCCGCCAGAATTCTGTGCTCCTGGGGCATTACCATGTGAATGGGTGGCAAGAAATCAAGGCTGCTACCTGACATATCTCCTCTGTTCATATGAATGCTCCATTGTCCCTTCGGACTTTCCTTTCAAAACAAGTTCAAAGATTAAATTATTATCAATTTCAAGATGGCAATAGCAGAGTATTAAACCAAGAGTGGATCTTTCTGAACACAAAGCCTTGTGCAACTACACAAGTTGCACCCCATAAAGCCAGCCGTGAATGTAAAATATCAGGGGGAGATAGAAAAAGAAAAAAGATGGTGTATGAGCGAGAACCAGGACAACAGCTGGAGTGTCTATCCTTGATAATGGGATGGGATCTAGTGTCCACAAGGACAAATATGAACAAGAAGACTATTTTTAAAAAGTAGAATGATTGTGTAAGAGTATTTGTAAAATCATTACATCTGGTAACTTGCTTAATCAAAGTAAATTGCCCGGCCGGGCGCAGTGGCTCACGCCTGTAATAGGCCGAGGCGGGCGGATTGTTTGAGCTCAGGAGTTCGAAACCAGCCTGAGCAAGACCGAGACCCCGTCTCTACTAAAATTAGAAAGAAATTAATTGGACAACTAAAAATATATAGAAAAAATTAGCCGGACATGGTGGCGCATGCCTGTAGTCTCAGCTACTCGGGAGGCTGAGGCAGGAGGATCACTTGAGCCCAGGAGTTTGAGGTTGCTGTGAGCTAGGATGACGCCACGGCACTCTAGCTGGGCAACACAGTGAGACTCTGTCTCAAAAAAAAAAAAAAAAAGTAAATTGCCCATTCACTTGGCATACAAATATGGATCCACTATTCACACATGATCCTTCCCTTGCTGTCCTGGGGCTTTGCTTCTTTGGCAACCTTTATTTGGGAGGCGAGGATACTCCCTGAACTCAGACCAGCATCTTTCACTATGCAAGAGAGTAGTAATGATCACTTTTTAGAAACCCTGAGTGTTTTTATTTCTGTTGCCAGAGTAGTACATCAGTCTCACCCTTCACCATCTCTCAACTGACATTTTAGATAATCTCTCCCTCTCCTCCAAACTCCTTTCCCAAACCCCTCTCCAACCCTATTCCCCACTCTCATAGTACCTCTAGAGTGACCTTTATAAAATTCAAATCTAAGAGGATAACTACATTTGATAAAGCCTACCTATTGCTCTCAAGATAAAGAAAAAAAGTCTCCAATTTTTATTCCTCATTTTTATACCTAAAGAATAAAAATTTCCATTTTTCCAAGTGATGATGTTCTTTCAATCTCAGGGAGTCCTACCCAATAGAAGTAGAATGACCTATTTTGTTCCTTTTATTCCATTTTTGCTTAATCTCTCTTTTTACATTTTTTCTTTTCTTTTTGGCTTTATCTCTTAAGTCTTTTTACATGAAAAAGAGGAGAGGAGTTTTATATCTAATAAAATAAAATAAACAAACCTATGAAGGGGATGGATGGAACAGGACTTTATTGACAAAGATGAAGATGAATAGTGCAAAAATTTCACTAAACCATGCCAAAAAGAATGCGTCAAAAATTAGTTCTTCCCTGAACATCCTATTTAATCCTGTACACAACCTTTACTCCAGACGTAGCCGCTCCAAGTCATCCACAGATACCCCTACAGCCTCCTCTACTCATCCAGATGCCACCGGCCTCCTCTGCTTATTCCTTTTTTCCATATCACTTACTACCTTCTGACATATTGCAAATTTACCTTTTAAGTGTATGACATCTTTTCCACTCTGGAAAAGTTATTGACTGGAGGACTAGGATCTTTGGTTTACTGACATTGACTAAGTGCCTAGAACAGTACCTCTTCTTAGGAGTACTCATTGCCATTTGTTGAGTAAATAAGTCACGTTCTTAAATTGAGGACAAACAGTAGACCAAACAAGGATGCCCTGGCAAGTTTAACTCTGACTGTGGTTCGCACAAACTTCAGCAAGAGTGGGAGAGCGTGGGGCCAACTTGATCCCGTGCAGGGATTATTCCAAGATTAACTATGGATGTTACTGAGCGTTGGACTCTTGCAACAAAACCACATCTGGATGAAATTTCCTGTTCACGCCCCAGCCTGTGCTTTCATACAGGCAGAACCGTTAAAAAGTGACCTCGAAGGCTCCTTCCATGAAGAATGTCAGCTCTCAAGTCAGGATAGCAACTGGGCCTCGCTTCGAATCCAGGAGGGTCAACACAGGCAGAGCCGGGTTGAGCTACCTCCCTCCTCCCTCGCTCGGGCCCCCAGTCTCCTAAGGCTGCCGCTCAGAATCCCGCGTTTTCTTATGGTTGGCGGCCCCAAGGGCGGCGCGCTCAGTCCTCCTCTCCTGCGTCCTTTTGTCACAGGTTTCCCCTCAGATCTCAAACCCCACGAACACACCTGATTCTGGCGGTCCCACCCGCGCCTGGCGGCCTTGAGGCGATCCCAACACCAAACCCCATGGCGCTTGCCGGGCGGGGGCTTTAGGCCTCGGCCCCTTCGCGTCGCTGGAGGACGAGCCCAGCAGGGGGCGCCCTTGCAGCTGCGGTTCCTCCTACCCGCGGGGCGGCGAGGCTGACTGAGAGGCCGCACTAGGGCCTTCTTCTTATTCATGTCTTGTTTGGCCAGACAACAACATCTAGAAGGTCACACGTTAAACTGTGGTTGGCAACTTCCAAGGGTGAGGGGCTG
This sequence comes from Propithecus coquereli, assembly GCF_000956105.1. NCBI lineage: Eukaryota > Metazoa > Chordata > Mammalia > Primates > Indriidae > Propithecus > Propithecus coquereli. The sequence goes on from NW_012137303.1 coordinate 1,043,796, forward strand.
CTGCCTCGCTGGGCTGGGCTGTGGTCTCCAGTCGGCCCCACTAAATTATTTATAAATATACATCGCCCTTCCTGGGGACTCCGACGCAATTTTTTTACCCCAATTCCATCCCGTTCTTAGCACGAAGCTACCTAGAAGGAAACAAGCGGTGGCAAATATGTACCTAATTACAAAGCGGGCTTGACATTTTTTCCCTGCACAGGTCCCAGCTACATTCCTAAAATAGATCGCGGCTGCAGCCCCTTCCTCGAGTTCCCACTCGCACTCTGTTAATTTTAGGAAAGACAATTTTTCAATTATCCTCCACTCCTGAGGTGTGTATGGGGAATTGGGAAGGGGAGTGGATTCTGCCCCCTTTTTCGTCCTTGACACCAATATATTCTAAACACAGCAGTGGGCGAAAGAAACATATCTTGGATCTGCGTAGAAAGATGGGCGTGTATATTTGAGGTGGATGGTGCTGTATCTGGATGATGGGTACGATGAAGTTCTACATTTTTGTATGTTTGAAATCCTCGCTCATCAAAGTCTTCTTCAAAAAGTACCAAGATAACAGAGGACTCCAAAAGCCGTTGCACGTTCTAACGTTAAAAAAAAAAAAAAAGTTAAAATGAAAACAAAACCTTGGGGGCAGGGCGCTCTTGACATTCATTCCCCTGCACCGCTCACGCGCCGTCAACTGAACTCCGCTGCGGGCGCGGCCCTGTGGTTTATTCGTCCAGCGTGAGGAGGAGTGGGGGGGTGGGGGGAGTGGGAAGTGGGAAGTGGGAATAGAAACTGCACTTGATATCAGTAGTTGGAACAAGAATGGCTCTAAGAAATCAGGAGCCGGCTGGAGACTCGGGGTCAGAGTGAAGGCGAAGTGCGAGTTGCACAAGTAAGAGAAAACTGACACATCCTGGAAACGCTGTTTTTCAGCTACCCGATTGCACTTCCCTGAAGCAACCACGATTCTCCTATTAATAGTTTGTTCTGGACATAGTTGCTGCAAGTAAATGAGAGGGGGGTACGCGTGTATATTTAGACAGAAACAACACGGTAGTCGCTGGGATCTTGTCTAGAGACTTATTTTGGCGAGGACTTAAGTACATGAGGTTCGTGTTCCTTAAATCTAAGTCTAGAGTTCAAAATTCTTGTCCTTCGAGCCAGATTCGAATCAGCAACCTAAGGATATCTAGGTTAACATGACTACAGTCTTCCACTCTTCCAACTGAGCTATTGAAGAACACACAGATGGGTATTTTTCAGAATCCTTAAAATAATATGTCCTGATAGTTTGTGTTTTAATTATAGTTACATTAATTTTAAAAAGTACAGTCAACTTAAAAGCAGTTTTCTCAGACACTGAAGTGTTCTATTAATATGTAATGATCTGAGTAGCTGACTTCATGGGTTTATTATACATATTTAAAATTCATTGGGTTGCATATCTAAGACATTAGTATATTTATGTATACCTCAAAACAAAACCCCTACCAAGATCCCATAATATAGAGTCATACATCATCCCCTAAATGGGGTACGGTGAAATCCCAGGATTATGGCAGATGTCCTGCTGTCCTGTCTGATTATCTACTCTTTTATTTCTCAAAAGTATCTGGGCTTGCTCCATGAAAGAGCAAGCCCTAAATACAGACAACTGGGTTAAAGAGGATCCTTAGGGTTGTGAACAAAGCAATGTCCAGGGCATTTTTGTACCATTGCGATTCCCCTTTCTGAAAGAGAAATCGTGTATGTTCATAACCCTAGTGATAAAATGTGAAATGTTTTTTGTGTGTGTATGTGTAAATTTCCTTTGTTGGATAAATAATTGGGGTGATTCATATTATGTTACATACTTATAGTGGGGCAATTAACATGAAACAAGAACCCCTGCAATTTTTAAGTGGAAATATATATATTCCTTTTTCAAAGTAAATCATCAAATACAGAGAGAGACTTAGTGGCGATTTTGCCTGCTCAGTTTCCTTATGCCTAAAGCAGACATGGCTAATATGCTAAACTATCTGATAAGAAAAGGCTTTGAAAGAAAAATTCCAACTTTTTCTTCAAATGGCAACTGCCAATGCCTCCCATTAGGAATATTAACAGCACATAGTTGATATTGAACTCAGTAATTAAATCCCTTCAATGAGTAACTAAGAAAATAGTATCTGGTAACTATCCTTTCAATGTTCCTAACCTAATAGCAGCCAGAGAGAAGGGATCCTAGGATATGGGCAGTTTTTCTTGGTGTTTTATCTGTGCCTTTGATACCAGGTAGAAAAGCTACAGAGATGCCAATTTAGTGGCAAAATTTCAAGACGTGGCTGGATTCAATAGCTGCTACAGAATTGTTGTCTCTGTTGGGATTACTGGGGTGGCGCCTAGGGAAGCCCCCAGAAAGGAAACAGAAAAGACCAAGGACACCTTTCTCCTTCCAGCTTTGGAGTCTCTCTCTAGTTTCCCTTTTGGCAAGGCTTAACTGTAGGATCAAGTAATAAAACTGCAGTGTGGTTAAGAGTCCACCTCCTGTATCACAATGGGGATTAAAGAAGACTAAATATCTTAGTCTATTCAGGTTGTCTTGGTCCATTTGTGCTGCTATATCAAAATACCCAAGACTGGATAATTTATAAGGAGTAGAAATTTATTACTAATAGTTCTGGAGGCTGGGAAATCCAAGACTAAGGCACCAGCAGATTTGCTGTCTAATGAGAACTGCTCTCTGCTTCCCAGGTGGCACCTTGTTGCTGTGTCCTCACATGGCAGAAGAGATGAAGGGCAAAAAAGAGGTGATCTTACTTCCTCAAGCTCTTTTGTAAGGGCACCGATTTATCCATGAGGGCAGAGCCTTCATGGCCTAATCACTTCCTAAAGTCCTCACCTCTTAATACTATCACGTCAAGTCTTAGTTCCAACAAAATGAATTTTGGAGGGATACATACATTCAAACCATAGCAAGCTGCTATAACAAAATACCACAGACTGAGTAGCTTAAAACAACAGAAATTTATTTTCTCACAGTTCTGGAGGCTGGGAAGTCCAAGATCAAGGTGCTAACTGATTTGGCTCTTGGTGAGGGTTCTCTTCCTGGCTGGCAGATGGCCTCCTTCTTGCTGTGTCCTCACATAGTGAAAATGCTATGGTGTCTTATAGGGATAATAATCTTATGAATCATTTATCTTATGACCTCCTTTAACCTTAACTACTTACTTACTCCAAATAAGTCACTTTGGGGGTTAGGACTTCAATGTAGAATTTGGGGGGAACACAATTCAGTCCATAGCAGCGAGTTTGGAGTTGAGAGTCAGTAGTCTAGCAACTGGTAAAACTTCCATGTGAACTTTAAGATATTCCTGATTTTCATTTACCTCTGTGGAAACTGAGAAGTTGAAACATTTAATAGCTAATCCAATGTTACCAGAAACCAGAACTCTCAACTCAGCGGAAAGCCCAGATAAACCAATCACTTCCAGTTTACAGCCAGTCACTCATGTCAATTCCACATCTGCACTCCTGGAAGAAATAGGGAGAAAAGAGTAAGTGGAGACCAAACTGACTGGGTAAATTCTGTCCAGGGTCAAGTAGGAGAAAGAACCTATATGATATGAAGATCAAGGCAAGGCTGATTTTGAGCCAAGTTTTGAGATGAATGGTGGGCTTCTACGCACACTTAGAACACCTGAGTTTTGAACTCTCTTGTCTAAGATGTGGGGGTTAGGGTAGGAAGATGGGGGACTTCTTACCACAGAAAGAGTTATCCACTTTTTTGTCAGCCCTAATTGCAATAAAAAAGCAAAAGAGAAGAGCAAGTATTAAGGGCAGTCTAAAGATTTTGAAAAGGCCTGCTAGGGATGCCCCGTATTGCATACCGTTGCTTTCTTAAATAAGATTTTTCTCCATTTCAATTTTGAACATCTTGTCCCAATTTCATTGAGACTAGAAAATAACATTCAACCAAAAAGAGGTCTCTGATGATGGAATTTCAGGAAAAGAAGTAGTCGAAGGTACAGATGTTGACTTAGGGCTTTTCATATGGCTTTCCTGAAAGTGATGGGCCTCTAGCAATGCCCAGTGGATCCTTCTTCACAACTAGCTTCTGCTGAACCATACTTAGCATTTAACGCACAGTACCTGGTGCCTGGTACTCGACAGGCCCAGAAAAAAAATGGCAACTACTGCCTTTGTCTTTTTGCAAGAACTCTGGTTCTAAGTCTGCAGCCATAAGTATATTCGCTTTTCTTGTTAATATGTACAAGCTTAGAAAAATAGCTTGCACACCTTTTGATCGAAATTGAGACTACAGAAGCCAGAATGGAGAAATTAGATGGGACACATGCACCCTAGTAGTCATGCAACCCCCGGCGATGACAAAGGAAACCAGACGATAAGCGGATTTTAAGTGACATAGTAATTGCAGTAGATCCATAGTAACTGCAGAATCTGTTTCTGGAGCCAGCTGAATCAACTGCTGGAAATTTCAGGGGTGTGGAGATTGTTGGGAAACTATTAAGGAGGCCAAGGCCAAAGCCAAGCCTCATTGCTTGATAAACTTGACTTTCACTCCTGTCTGTATCCTCAATTTCTTTCCAGTTCCCGGTTTCTGTTTAATATGATTCCAGTGTTAAACTTTTGCCCAATTCCCAAGAGAAGTGTTTCTGTGGATTCTGGCGCCCTGGTCCACCTGCACTCTCTGATCGTTTGACAGGATCCAGGTGGTGCTGAAGGACAGAAATCATGCTAGGGCTGCTTGATCAACATTGAACTGCAGTCCCTCACTTCTCTCTCTTGGCTAACAGCCAGCGTCAATTGAAAAAGCAGAGTCCTGAATTTCTTGGAGATAAGAGGGTAAAGGATGGGAGGGCCCCTCCCC
>NW_012137303.1:1048700-1084593 GCF_000956105.1 Propithecus coquereli
ACCCCCCGAGTGGGGAGTTAGCTCAAATGGTAGAGTGCTCGCTTAGCATAAGAGAGGCAGCGGATCCACGCCCACATTCTCCAGTTTTATGATCCTCTTATTCTTTGGTCTTTATTCCCATCTTCCCATTATTTCTTGAAACATGAGCAACTAAAAACACGCGCTTATTTCATAATACCGATGGTTTTTCCCTCAGGAAACTTCCCTCACCGTCCACGAAGCCCCACATACTTGGTGGTTCCCTCATTCTCAGACAGCAGTACGGTAGAGAGGGCTGACTTCTTTGGAATTTCTCTTCCATTTTGCAGATCTGAATGTTGGTCTCTGCCAAGTGAATTTGCAAATCTACACTTCAATCGTTTATGTATTAATATTACAAAAAAATTAGATTTATTCTCAAAATCTATTTTCTGTACGTCCCACGTATTGAGGACCACCTCAAATTCTTCTCATTGTAACAAATACGCTCCCATTTCTTAATGAGATGGTAGAGAGGCAAAGCGTATGTAGGTAAATTTGAAGTTTGTTTTTTATAATATATTCTCTCTTCCTCTTCTGGAGTCATCTGTGTTGGGAGGCAAGGGAGTGGTCTGCTGCTATTACTGGTGTGGAAATACAGCAGAATATGGTCCAAAATGTGGGAGGAAAATTACAGTAGAGACTATCTGGATTGGAATCTATTGTGCCATGGCAAGGATGTTTAGTCCAGGACTGTTTAATAAACTTTGCATCCAAGACCCAAATGTTATCTTTAGAAAATTGGACCATTTTTCTTTTGCCCCCAACTAGCTTTCAAAAAGCAAGGAGTTCATGGGGAGCCAGTTTAGGCCAGACTCCAGCCCTTTTATAGGAGTGGTTTCCAACGCATCTTAGGCAGGACTTGCAAACCACTGCCCTAATTCAATAAGCCTGGGCTTCTGTGTTTTTTATTAGCTCTCCAGGTGATTCTGATACATACCCAAGTTTGAGAATCATTTGCTTAAAGAATAAAAGTTCCAAAGCATGGGAAGGAAGGCACAAGAAATTGCCAGGCACAAAATCCTCAGATGACTCTTCCTTACTTTGATCTAGTATTTTTGTCAGTGAGGACTCTTTCACAGGTAAGGTATCCAGGATCACATTTTTGAGACAGGGTAGAAATGGGATTAATATATTTAATGAGATTGGCACAAAATTAGCAAATATGTTTTGCTGTTAAGCAAGAGATCTCTACTTTTTGTGTTAATTTACCATGTGGGTAAGAAATTCTGTCCATTTTTTCCCTTATATATTATTTTCTCCTAAAATTATTGTTCCCTCTGACAGTGTTTTTCAAACCTTGCAGCACATTAAAATCACCTGGGGAGTTTTTTAAACAACCAACACCTGGGTCTTACCTCCAAAGTGGCCCAAGCATAAGCACTTTGTAAAATCTCCACCGGTGATTCTGATTTCCACATTTTCTCAGCCAGGGTTGAAAACCACCACCTTGACATAGTTAAAAGGAGAAGGGCGAAGGGACCGCCTGAATTTCGTCGGGGCCCCAGGCGTTGTGGGAGTTGTTGGCCAACGGTCGAGCGTAGAACTGAGTTCCAACGACTCGTAACTCTCATTCCACCAGGGGGCGCGCGTGCCCCACCAATTACAGGCTGGTCCGAGTAATTTCCACCAGCCGCCCCTCCGCCTGGCTCGGGATCCACGGTTGACAGGTGAAGATGCCGCTCTGGAGCCCTAGCCTAGTGGGCCCGTCTCTGATTCGTTTCGTCAGGGCCCAGGGCTTCTCAGAGGGTGGAACTGAGTGAACTAAAAGGTTGAAGGCTTGATAGCGCGTATTAAAAATTGTTACAGAAAGTAATGATAAAAAAGTAGAAATTCGCTGCACATGGAGAACAGATTTAAATAGATTCTCACGGAGGACATATGTAACTGTAGAATGCTTTTCAGAGGGTGGGGTTAGAAGTTAGACAAAAAGCGCGAATTCCTTCGAGCCGGATTCGAACCAGCGACCTAAGGATGCCTGAGAGACTCCACTACAGTCCTCCGCTCTACCAACTGAGCTATCGAAGGACTCACACAGCTGTTGTTTCCCGCTGGGGATGCCATCTCTGTGCCAGGTGGGGCGACTGTGGATATTCGCTACTTTATTTATTTATGTTATTGATAGTCAGTTTCATATTTGGGGAGGATCCAGCACCCGTTCGGATCCGACCACACTCAAAGGCCCTCTGCCCTGAATCAGGGAGAAAATGGGAGCACCGCTGCTCACCAGTTTGCAAAACAAACAAAAAAAATGTTAAGGATGCATAAGGAATTGATAACTACTTAGCAATGAGTTTATTTCATTCACTGTGATGAGAATGAATTTAAATAACCAATTTTGACCTCCACTTACAAATAGAATTTGAAATATTTAATACTTTAATCTGATTTTAACGAGATAATTAACAAAAGGAAAAAAAGCAGGAGGTTGTTAAATAATGAAACCCTTCAAAAGCATACTAAAATGTTCTTTAATAGACATTAGTCCCTGTAGATAAACAGATCATCACATTACTTCCTAACTCACCAAAAACCTATCAATGGGAAGCTAAAATGATATAGTTTAAAATCATTGATCTTAACACTGGTAGAAAGTAATGTCATTCAAATATTAGTAAATTTTGCAAAGTGTAAGATTCTTGTCTGGTTTTCTACAACTGTCTGAAGCTCAGAATGGCTATTATGCTTCCTTGTTAATGAAGAAATCTACCTGAGGTGACATTTGGCCTCTGAAACGTTTCATTCTTCTTCACCTTCCATTAAAAATCATTACACTGTCAAACAATGAGTCACACACATAAAGTAAACGATCCCCCTTGTGCAAGTATACTATTGAAATCAACATTCGTTCCTCTACAGCACACAGATTTTTTCTGAACAAGAATTAAAAGCAGATTGTTAATCACTTAACTTGACCATTAACCTCAAGTCTTCATGAAACATCTATTTGAGTGAGGCCAGTCTGAATGAGATAAATATAATATTTTATCTCCTCTCCAACCCCAATAACTGACTGAATGTTATTCTATTTTACAGATGTATTTAGTATTATCCATTTTGTCAAAATACACTTATCAAAAGGTTAAAGGTATGATTCTTATAAACGTTTGTCAAAAGATTTAATTCATTAATGAGAGAACCAACCAGGATGGTAAAACTTGTTCAAAGAATTTATCGATAGTCACTGAAAGAAGTAATGCTGTAAATTACCATTGCTGAATGAGATACAGAACTGGAAAACACCCTACAGGACAATAAAACTGTTTACTTTTTCTACAGGACAGAAAGTCAATAAATATCAGACAAAGTTCATTTGTATCACTAACAGTTATCTAAAAGTTAACATTTACCCCTACAAAGTTGAAAGATACCCTAATTAATAAATACTAAGTCAAAACCATGGCACATACTCATATAGTAGTGGTTCTCCAATGGGGCAATTTTGCCGCCACAAGAGTCATCTGGTAACATAGGGAGACGTTTTTGATTGTGATGACTGAGGAAGTGCTACTGGAATATAATAGTAAAAGGCAGGAATACTAGCTAGTAAACATCCTACAGTGCACAGGACAGCCCCCTACAACAAAGAATTATCTAGTCCAAAATGTCAATAGTGCTGAGGTTAAGAAATTCTATTCTAGAGAATGAAAATAAACACAATCCTTGGGCAGACCTATTAGAAAATGCTCTAGGTCTAGAATGACGTTAGAGACATGCAGCCTTTGTTTATTCCTCTTTCCATTTTTTTTTTTAATCTAAAGACTGGAGAAAGTCTGACAAATACAAAATATGTATATTTTGAAGTCGGTTTGAAGCTATTTTTTAAAATGGAATCCATTCATGTATTTTTAAAGTTTAAGGTTTTTTTAATTTTTAAAAGTGATATAGATCTCTTAACACTCTCAATCTGTACCTTTCTCGAATCATTAACATTCATCTTTCTAAAGTTTTGAATTCTTTATCATCTTAACATTCTTTAATTCTCTCTTTTCTCAATCTCTACTGTAGAGGGCATTTTGCCTGGAAATGGTTTCTTGCTGTTTTTCTCAGAATATGTCTGTGGGCTTGAACGCGAGTCCAGGGCGTCCTGATACGAAAACAGTAAGGGCTAGAGAGTTTAGGATGAAAACATCGGCTCTCCGGAGACAAAACAACAAGGAACAGGGACGTGTTGAGTCGGGACAGTGTGGGAACAAAGAAATTGCTGTGGGACGGTTGCCAAACAGGCTGTGTTATAAATAAAGAAGCTGCGACAGAAAGTGCTGCAGTCTTGTACCGTCTTTGTGTGTGTCTGTGTCTCTTTGTCTCTGTGTTCATTCCTCGTCCCTAGAAATGGGTCATGACACTCTACAATACCACTTCATTTAGACCTTCACCATTTTCTTCCGTAACTTCTGCCACCATCATCTATTATAATTGACTCCAATTGTACAGATTGGTCCCCTCAGTTCTGCTCTCCACACAAAGAGGAATCTGAGGTTCACAAGATTGGCACCATTAAAATAAGTTCCTCCTTCCTGCCACTCTCCCCACAAACCCTTTACTGTAAAAGAAAATAATTGGGTTCCCCTAAAATAAAAACTGATTCACAAGATGGAAAATGAATATTCATATTAGAAGTCTGATCTACCACCAGAACCATGCAGTGTAGGATAAATGTGATTTATGAAGTCTTGGAAGCATAAATCCTTGTCTATGATTGTGGATTGGGGTTCATACTTATGTGACTTTGTGTGTAACACTACACCCACCCTAGAAGACAAGATCCACTCCTTCCTTCGTTTCTCCAGTTTCACATTACAGAAGATTTAGAGACAGCGAAACAGGCCTTAAGGAACCTTTGAGGGACAGGGGAAAATGGCGGGAACAGACGGTAGATTTGGGGGCTTCTGAGGAGTGTGTGAGAAAACTTGCAGGTCAGGAATTACGTATGATTCTGCTATATGTAGCTAGAATTCTCTTCTATATGTTTATTTTCAAAACAAAATGTAACCCAATGTGAACACGGGAAGAAGCAGGAAAAGTTTTGGTTTCCTTTTTTTTTTCTCCTTCACAAACTAGTACTCTCAGATGGGGGTGGGAGATAAGTCTCCCAGTCCAGCCTGCCTCTCTCACTCCCAACCCCCAAGCGAAGTCCCGCAGCCAAGAGGAGGAAAAGACTGTCCGCAGTGCCGGTGTCCAGGGCCCAAGGGGCGGTGCCGGACGCCGAGGGCGCCGGTTGATGTGGGTATGGGTGTGGGAGGTCGGGGCTCATTGACTTGCTAACAGGAAGGCGGCTAGGGATTTGGCGACGCGAGTGGGGGAAAGGAGGGTCGATAAGCACACAAAGAAAAAGAAAGCTTCGCCAGACACTCCGCGCACCTCTGCGCAAAAGGCGTCCTTATCTCCCCGCCCACGTGGCCATGTGAGCTCCGGGCTGGGAGCTATTGGCCCTCTCTTCCATTTTCTCAGCTTCTTCACCCGCCTCCATCCGATACGCAGTCTTTCCCCGTGCGTTTAGTAGCGGAGTTGCTTCTCCGAATGGTCGAAATCGGAAGCTGGTGGCCAGCAACCCTACAATAAGTGCACTCCACGGGCTATTTCGGAAAACTAAGGAAACAAGGGCCCCAAGGAAGGTGCGGGGCAGGGCTAGCGCGCTTAGCGAAAGGAATCACCTGACGTGAGTATGATCACGTGTCAGCGAGGGCGTGACCCGTTTGGATGGCCGAGTGCGCAACCGCAGTTGCTGCATTAGCTGCTGAACTGCGCAGGTCTGGGCTAAAACTCGGCTGATAACACGAAGAGAAAATTCTGTAATGCGCGCTATGCATCCGTGTAATTATCAATCAAATAAGTGTCATTTTATTTTAAATGCAGCCCATGGTGGAAAGAAAGGTGCGATTAATTCACACACTTGCATTTATTCAGTAAATGCTTACTGTGCACCTGCTACGGGCTGGAGGAAGAGACCCTGTGTTCTTCACCAGCGCGTGGTCTCCTAAGGGTGAGGACTGCAGAGTGCCGACCTCCAAGCGTAGCGCAGTACGTGGTAATTGCTGCAGCAGCGCTGGATAACGCCAGGAGAACCCCAATTGGAGACTACTTGTGTCCTTCGGGAATAAGTGCAGAATCAATTTCGGTAGAATATGTTTTAATAGTAACTATACTGCAATACTTACTAAAAAGTAGATATGTGCTCAATTAATTGTATACATTGACACTTTTGAACACAATTTAAAAGTAAATAATGTCGGTAGTGGAAATTACAGCAACATGACAGGTTATGTAATAGTGTGTATGATGTAATGGAAAAAACACAGGCTTTGGATCTACTTAATCCACTTTTGAATCTGCCTCACTAGTAGTGTGACTTCTGTAAGTTCCTTGTGCCTAATACAAAATGAGCATGATGATAATGAAGAGAATACCGATCTTAAGGGGATCGTCGTGAATATCATATGGAATAGCATTTGTAAAGCAAAGTGCTTGGGGTGTGCTGTCTGCTCTCTCACTTCCCAGGCTCAAGCAGGAGAACCCACAAAGGGTGCTTTGAAATCAAGAATACACCATAGAAAGCATAGGAGTAATAACGTAATCCTTAAATCAACAGGTCCCAAACAATACCACAAAAAAACTAAATACACAGAATTTAGACTATGTAAAAGATCAGATTTGGGTGAGATTAATAAAGGAAAGCCTCCTAGATGGGGTGATACTCTTTAGGGAGGAATTTTGAGGGAAGTGATTGATCAAAATCACTTTTGACAAAAGTTAAGTAAAGACATTTTGAATAGATTCCAGAATTATGTATATGTGAACAAGATCTAAAAATTACTTGTTTTTTTAATTTTAATTTTTTACACTGGGCTCGGTAGTCAAATGAATGAAAACTTAAGTGATTTGAATTTTGAAACTAAAATTACTGAAAGGAAGCAATATGTACACAGCAGTCACCTTTATATTCACAAATATGTGTTGAGCACTTACTATTCTAAGTACTATACTAAGTGCTGGGAACACACAGAAATAAGACACTGTCCTCAAAAGCTGTCACAATTTAAATGCTCAAAGAATAAGTCATAAGTAAGTTACGGAGTTATAGGTTTACAGCTTTGAAAGTCTGATTCAGAATGCTTGGAATTTAGGTTTATGAGACCTCTCTGGTTGGTGATTTAGACCATACTATAATAAATGCGCATTCTGTTGATGTAAACATTTGTCTTTTAAAAAAAATCCTAGGACTCTGACCTGTAGACTCAACCTATTTATGGAAAGTAGAAATATGTACTGGGACACAGGCAGATATTGAAAATGATTAGACAAGGCAAAGCTAAATTAATCAAAGTTGCCAACAATTTCCCTGCTTTAAGTTTCTCTCCTTGTATGCTATATAGATTGATTGCAAGTATCTAACACAAGGACTGTCATAAGGTGGTTAAAAATATCAACAGATATCATTTCCAGAAGTTTTTTAGAGTAAAATTTTATCTTTTTTTCCCTTGAGTTGTTTTTTTAATTGATTCATAACTTCTCCCTCCTCCATGACTTTTGGTAAGGGTATTCTATACTAGAAGTGTAAGACTGAAAAAAAGGAAAAGCTGAAAGAGCTGTGAAAGTAAGAAAAGTAAATGGCAAAGTCCATAAAATTTTGCTAGACATTAGATAACTGTCAGGAAAAACTTAACATTTCTAAGTACCTGATATGTCTAGGCATTACATACATACCCTTCACTAACTGAGGTCATGGATTTTCTGTCCTGTTTTATTCAATTAGCCCTCGAGCACATAGCATAGTGCCCTGCTTGCCTGTGGCAGGGCCTTAATAAATGATAACTGTTGTGATTAATGCTTAATTAAGAAGATTTAATGAATAGAAGAATGATCTTAAGAGTTCTCAAAACGCTATATGAGGTAGTATTAATACTGTCAGAGATGTAACTTGTCCAAGATTTTATTGCTACTAAGAGAGTTGTAGGTCATGCTGACTTCAGATGTTGAGCCTTTTGTTATCTGTAAGAATTGGCTAGCCTGGAAGGGGCAGTCTCCCCAACCAAAAAGGTTTTTAAGGTATCAAAACATAATATGTAGAAAATAAAAAATAGAAACAATGCTACATAAGATATGCACATACTCAGAGCTGCATAAGACATGAAGACAGAAGCTCCTGAAGTATGTGCTTTATGTGAACTTACTTCATAAAGAACATATTGTTAACATGTTCAATGAAAGGATATACAGATGACTTCTAAAACATGAAAAGATGTTCCCCCTCACTCTTAGTAAAAGAAAAGTAAATTAAGCCAAGTGTGGTGGTGTATGCATGCCTGTAGTTCCAGCTACTTGGAAGGCTGAAGTAGGAGGATTGTTTGAACTTAGGAGTTTGAGTTCAGCCAGGCAACATGTCCAGACCCCATCTCTAAAAAAAAAAGACAGAGAAAAAGAAAAGTAAATTAAAACTATTCCGAGATACTTTCTTCTGTCAGACTGCCTGAATAAAATGAAGTTTCACAAAACTCTGTGTTATGACAACTTAATGTGAAAGTGTGAAGAAATAGATATTCTCAGACATTATTTATAGAAAAATAAATTGATATAGTTTTGTGGAGCATAATTTTGCAGTGTCTATCAAAAGTGCAAAAGCATATTCCCTTTGATCCAGCACTTCTAAGGATTTTTTTCTAACTGATCTGCTTAGACATGTACAAAATTACTTACAGGATGTCTTTCTTTGACACCGTATTTTAATAGCATGGATACCCTAAAGGCTAGCAGTGCAAAGTTGATGAAATAAATTATGGCATATGCTTACAATGGAATACCATATAGTTCTACAGAACAAGGAGGAGGCTCTATGTACTGATTTGGAAAAAAGTAACCCAAAGTAACCTGATGTTAACCAATCGGTTTTTTTTCTATTATTTCTATTTTCCTACCTTACAAAACCCACTCTTCTGCCATTGCCCAGTGGGAGCCCTCATTCTGTTTTATAGATTGGAGGCTGCCCCATTCATGAATTGTGAATAAAAGCCAATTAGATCTATGTCTAACTTTGTTGTTAATTTTGTCTTTTGACATGGCTGTCTCCTTTGAACACTTCAAGCAACTTAATAATTGTCCTAAAAGCCTTGTAACTATTTGAAAAAATAATACATAGGTGCTGAAAAAAATTGTTTTCTTTTTTTTTTTTTTTTTTTTTTGACAGAGTCTCACTCTGTTGTCCAGGCTAGAGTGCCATGGCGTCAGCCTAGCTCACAGCAACCTCAAACTCCTGGGCTCAAGCAATCCTCCTGCCTCAGCCTCCCGAGTAGCTGGGACTACAGGCACGTGCCACCATGCCTGGCTAAAAAATTGTTTTCTTTATTCTGAAGTAACTACAGTTAACAAGTAACAAGATGTGTGTTTGACATTGCATAACTTTGCACACCTTGGAATCAGATTGGATACCACCACCCTCATTTCATATTCCATATTAATTTTCGGACAATACTTTTTATCGTAGCAATCTCCAAAAAACCCAGTTTCACAAAGGTACGGCATCAAGAGGAATGTAGCACTATCTGATGTTGAAACTGTAAACTATCTGGACCTAGTCCCTGTGGTGTGAGACACATGTTGCTACGTTTCTCTTGAAATGGCACCCCAAGACATCCCCATGGCACCCCTGTGAATTCACTACAGCACCCAAGGGCATTTCGGTGCACATGGAAATCATGACATTAATGCATTTATAGAATTATTGAAGAATCATGTAGAGCAGTGCTGTCTAATAGACTTCTTGTCTTCTAAGTCTAATAGACTTCTTGCTATGATGGAAGTGATCAGTATCTATGCTGTCTGATATGGAAGCCACTGGCCACATGTGGATGTTGAGCACTTGAAATGTGGCTACTGTGACTGAGGAGCTGAATTTGTAGTCTTAATTTTGGTTAACTTGTAATTAAATAGCCACATGTGGCTAATAGCTGTGTATTGGACAGTATAGCTATAGAATTCTTCAATAGTCTACAATCAGCAATGTAGACTTCTCAATGACAGTGTCCAAGTCTATAGGACAGTGGAGCTATAAAACTTCTCAATGCTCTACAGTCTACCCAGCTTTATAAAGGGTTGATGAGGACCAGAGGGTTACAGTGACTTACAAAAGGAAGGGGCTAGAATTCTTGCTGGCCTGATTATTACAGCAATCACAATATTATAAACACACACAAAATCAAAACTGGGTATTATGCTCCTAGAATGTTGAGTGTTTTTTCCTCTTAAGGTGATTTTATAAAAGTATTATGAATTCAGGAATTTGCTTCTTAAACATACGGTAATTCAGCAGCCACTTCAGTCTCCCTGGTCTCTAAAATGTAAATCACTTTTCTTACATTAATTATAAATTAATTAATTGTCATTCCCTCATCTTAGGTGATTCTGATGTCATTCAAAGCATTCTAGAACAACCAATGATAATTAAAAAGTACAAGATCATTCTTTATTAATAAACCACTATTATTTATTTTTAAATAGTCTTGTGAACCTTTGTGGCATTAAAAGTGTCTTTATCCAGTTCTTCCAGCCTTTCCTGTTTATGATTACTATTTGCCTCTCATTATTAATAATTTACATTTGACAAGAAGCTTATTTTCCAAAATGTATTTTGCTAAATACTATTTCCTGGAGCATCAATAACAATGTTCCTTGAAATTTTAATCAATCTTCGGTTAAGGGGAAAAATAAAAAAAGAACATTGATTCCTTTCTCTTTCCTGGATGGACTCTAAGTAATGAAACATAAATTTCAGAACCTCAGGAGACACACGAGTCAAGAGTTTTTCCTTCATTTTATTTTCTGTCTATGACATAATTAAATATTAGTTAATATTTCCCATAGTACATCTCTCTGTGTTTTCAGCTTTCAGCTGGTGAGAGAACTCTGCCTTTTTCAGGTGTTGGTGCCCTCTGTTAGTTATCATACCCCCCACTCCTGCCAAATCTCATCAGTATTAAATAATTATATATTAACATATAGCACTTACTGTGTGCTGCCACTGCTCTAAGTCCTTTATACATATTTTTTCAATTAATTCTCACAACGATCCAATTAGGGAGTACTATTTTTAGTCACATTTTATTGTTGGAGAAATTGAGGCACAAATAGGTTAAGTGACTTGCCCAAATTCACATAACCAATAAATTACAGAGTCATTTTCAAACCCAGGTAAGCCCAGGCTCTTCCTGTGAATTATTAGCCAAATATTTGCCTTGCTTTAAACTCACCAATACACAAATTTTATACAAATTTCTTCTGATTTCTGAAGAAGTTCTTTAGATTAAAACAGAAGTAATAAATGAGAACATATTCTTAGTTGGTCTTGTCTCTAAAGCTCTTGACTAAATATTCTTCTGTTACACAACAATACAAGACAATGTTTTTCACGTTTCTCAGAAATTACAAAAAGGACACAATTATCACAGTTTTTAGTTGTGTCATGTGTTTTGGATAGGTTACTCTCTCTGAGGTGAAGTTCTTTTTTCTCCTTAATATTTTATTATGAAAATTTTTAAACTTACAAAAAAGGGTTAAAATAATACTGCAGTGAACAACATATATACTCCACCATCAACTGTTGCTAAAAATTTGCCATACCCACTTTAAATCAATCTCTTTCTCTTTCTTGTATGTGTGCACACACACGGTATGTACATTTCTGTTCCTGTATCATTTGAAAATAAGTGAAAGATATGATGACTTTACCCTTTAAACTCCTCCAGGTAAGGGCGTTCTACATATCACATTATTATTATCACCCCTAAAAAAAGTATCAGTCATTCCATTGTATCACCAGCTCATGGTCCAATTTCTGTAGTTATCCCAAGAATATCTTTATGTATTTATTTTTTAAACCAGAATTCAATATAAAGTCACCCATTAACATTTGGTTGTAATGCATTCATCCTCTTTTAATATTATAAGATTAACTTTTTGAAGGTCATTTATTTGTTTTATAGTTTTGTTCAATTTGTTCCTCTATTTTCTATAAATTAGAAGTTAGGTCTAGAAGCTTGATTAGATTCAAGTTAAAAGTTTTGGGGCAAGAAGACTTCATAGATGATGCTGATATTTCATGTTGCAACATTTTTGATGACCCAAATATTTTCAACTTCCATTTTAAATCACTTTTCATACAACATATTATTTAAAATCATATTCCCACACATGGCCAACTTTTTTTTGATACTATTTATCCACTCAAATCCTAGAATTATTTACAGAAGCATATAGTGATGGGCAATGCTTTGTCCATAATGAGATTCCGTGTGACAGACTTCAGTGAAAGTTAATTTAATCTTTAGGCTGAAACATTAAGGGATTGGGTTAATTTTACTTTGCTACATCACAATTTAGGCCATTTTCCCAGAGGGTTACACCCCAAAATCCAGTCACATGTATAGAAGATCTCTTGAACTATAATTTCTGAAGATGGCTGAGATCATTCACTGCATTTTTCTCTTTATTTCACATTGAGATAATACTATTCTGTGATTCTGGAGTGCATAGGCCATTGTCCTCTGGGGTGGCTGGCACAGGTAACCACTCTTGCGCAGAATACTTCCTGTTTCCTTTACCTGTGGCTCTGCCTCTGACAGCTTTCCAAGTCTACCCTGGAAACAGGATTAAGCCCCTGAATTTGAACCTCCTGGTTACTCTTCTCAACTACCAAGGCTGAAGTACACTTGCTGCACAAACTGCTATGGATCACCTTCCCTGAACAGGCTAAACTAAAAATCGTGCAAAGTTGTTTTTGTGTCTACCTGTGTTCTTTTTCCAGAAACTGATCTCCTATGTTTAAAACCATCTTTATGCTTGCATATTCTTGTAGGCAACCCCTCAAGTCACTGACCTCTGGCTTTTTTTATCCATCTTAGTACAGTTATAATCAGAGAGCCTCAAACTCTGCTGTCAGATGACCCGTCCTGATGAAAAGCCCCTGAAGGATTTTTTCTAAGTCAATTCAATAGCATTTACTAAACATGTTATATGCATAAAAAATGATGTTAAATATTTTTAAGGCAATGCAGCTAAATCATTCAACAAATATTCAACAAATATTCTTGCCTGCCATGTGCCAGGAAAGTTTCTCCTGAATTCCAAAATGTCACCATATGTTTTGGCTGTTTTTTTGCTTGTTTGTGATGTTTGCCTGCTGTGGACTGAATTGTTTATATGTTGAATCCTTTAACCCCTAGTGTAGCTGGCTGTATTTGAAGTAAGGAAGTAATTAAGGTTAGATGAGGTCAAAAGGGTGAAGCCCTGATCCAATAGGATCCTTAGGAGACAACAGAGAGCTCCCTTTCTCTCTTTACCATGTGAGGACACAGCAAGAAAACGTTTGTCTACAAGCCAGGAAGAGAGGCCTTACCAGAAACCAAAACAGCAGGCACGTTGATCTTGGACTTCCTAGCCTTTAGAACTGTGAGAAAATAAATTCCTGTTGTTTAAGCCACCCAGTCTATGGTATTTTGTAATGGCAGCTCCAGCAGATGAGCTATCCCCCTGTCCTGACCCTGCCCTGGACCCCCGAATGTCCTTCTTTACCTCCTTTAATCAAGGACTCCTTTGCAGTTTAAAGAATTTTTTTTTTCAAGGGAGTCAGGTTAGTTGGTGCTCTGGGCCAAAACTCAGGGACAGACTTGGACTTGGAGATGTTGCCACAAGTCCCAGGTTCAGAAATTCAGTTTTTAAATATGTCAACTAATTTTTAACAATATTAGCCAAGAGGCCTCAGGAATCAAAAAAAGCAGTCCATTCCAAGAAAATCATAAAAGATGTTTGTAAACCAGAAATCCAGTAAGTTCATTGATAATAAGACATGTGGTTTATTAAAATCACCAACACTTGTTTTATCTAGTATACCCTAGATAGTTCTTATGGTACTCAGGAAACTGAAACATTAAGCAGAGGTTGCTGGGTGAACAAAGGGAGCTCAGGTTTTGCAGTGAAACATAGGGCTTATTAATAGCCACAACATATGGCCTTTAAATCCTGGTGATTATCTTTCGAATAACTCTATAGTAAGTAAAAAACTCATATGAATTAAGTGTAGCACATTTGTTTCTTAGATTTAACTGGATAAACACTGGTAATTTTTAAACTATTCAATCATCACTATTTTTTCAATCAATTACTCCAAGCACCTCCATTTCCTAATGCCAGACAGTTAAAATCCAGCTAAGGATATTCACCCAGGAGGTAGATGGCAAGCTTTTTTGAAAGCAGGGATCATGTCATACTCATATTTTCATTTTAAATATCCAGCACAGAAAAGGGGCTTAATAACAATGTGTTCATCAATTGATTTGAAAGACACTTTGTCTCTTTTTAAAATAGAGTTGGGGCTGGGCGGGGTGGCTCACGCCTGTAATCCTAGCTCTCTGGGAGGCGGAGGCGGAGGCGGGCGGATCGTTTGAGCTCAGGAGTCAGGAACCAGCCTGAGCAAGAGCGAGACCCCGTCTCTACTAAAAATAGAAAGAAATTAATCGGACAACTAAAAATATATAGAAAAAAATTAGCCGGGCATGGTGGCACATGCCTGTAGTCCCAGCTACTCGGGAGGCTGAGGCAGGAGGATTGCTTGAGCCCAGGAGTTTGAGGTTGCTGTGAGCTAGGCTGACGCCACGGCACTCACTCCAGCCTGGGCAAAAGAGTGAGACTCTGTCTCAAAAAAAAAAAGATGGAGGACAGTCAAGTTTCAATGTACTCTTTAGTGAAGTTACTTCTGTGATCAAATTTATCCATTTTATGTTGACTCAGTTTCACTGCATATATACCAACAATATCTCCAAATTCTAGGGGGTCCCCCTAGTTTAAAACTTTTTAAAACGTATGATTCCCTTTGCCCATCTATAGGTGCTATTGATCTAAGTAGGTGAAATATGGAATAATTTTAAAACTGGATATTACATAGCACATGGTGCAAGTTGATATATTAATGAAAATATTCAGGTTCCCGGGTAAAGAAAAAAGAAGATTTGGATGGGAGAGGATGGAGAGTGGTAATGTGTCACCATGTTTCCAGTGTGCTCAGAGGTGGGCATTCTTTTAATGCAATATTGATATTCTGGGGCCCCTAGCAGGTTCAGTGGGATACAGATGTCTGTATCAGGTTTTCACAGTGACACAGCTATTGTTATCATCCAATCCCTTTTGTTCTGATTATACACTAAGCAACCTTTCATGTGAATTTGGTCTCTCCAACTTTTAGGGCAATTAAAAAAAGAAGGCACTTGGCCACTTAACACTTATTTCTTGGTATAAGTTTATAAAGTTGGCATTCTAACCTTAAAGTTATCCTTGATTATCCTTCACACTTCCATTCAAATCTATCTGGAAATCCCATTGACTCAGCTTTCCGGATAGACCCAGAAATTGGATCACTTCTCACCTTGCTTGCTACCACTCTGATCTGACTCTACATCTTTTGTCACCAGGAACCTCTTAAGTGGGTCTCCTTGTTTCTATCACTGTCCTCTTCGTCTGTTCTCAACACAGCAGCCAGAGGTATCCTTTTAAAAGGTAAGTCAGATTCCGCTACTCTTCTGCTCACAACCTTCACAGAATTCCCATCTCACTCAGTTAAATTTGAGGTCCTTACAAAGCCTATAAGGCATCCTTTTGACCTCCTCTCCCTGTTCTTCCTTCTCAAACATACTGCTCTGGCCACACTACCCCAGCTGTTCCTATATTATACCAACATGCTCCTGCCTGATCCCCTGGGCTTAGAAACTCTTCTTGAGGCTGGACGCAGTGGCTCACGCCTGAAATCCTAGCTGGCACTTTGAGAGGCTGAGGTGGGAGGATCATACCCCATCTCTGCAAAAAATAGAAAAATTAGCCATGTGCAGTGGAGCATGCCTGTAGTCCCAGCTACTTGGGAGGCTTGAGCCCATGAATGAGCTCAGGCTGTAATGAGCTATGGTGAGATGCCACTGAACTCCAACCAGGGAGACACAGTAAGACAAGAAAGAAAGGGAAGAAAGGGAGGGAGGGAGGGAGGAAGGAAAGAAGGAAGGAAGAAAGAGGGAAGGGAAGGGAAAGAAGGAAAAGAAGGGAAAGAGAGAAACAGAAAGAGAAAAGAAAAGAAAAAGGAACTTTTCTCGAAAATAACTCTGTGGCTTTTCTTTGCCGAAATGTTACCTCCATGAGGCCTAACTCCACTACCCTATTTACTCAGTACTGCAATGTGTGTCCCACCCATTCCTAGCACTTCTAGTCACATGCTAACATGTCCTATGTAGTGTACTTTTATATTTATTACTTATTGTCTGCCTCCCTCCCTCCATAGACTGTGAGGGGCAGAATCTTGGTTTTGTTCACTGATAAATCCCAAACACCTAAAACAATGCCTAACACCTAGAGGTCCTCAATAAACATGTGGAATGAATGAACAGATAAATATGTTTAATGTAAATATGTAAATATGATTCAGAAGCTCATCCCTCTGGAGTTTCCTTGAACAAGGAAGAAGAAGAGAGAATGGCAAGAAAACATATAATATCAAAGTTCTCAACCCAAACAGCTAATAACATACCTAGAAACATGATGTTGATTTCCTATGGAATTCTAGACTGACTAGGCAGCCAACTTGCTATATCTACCATAAAATAGAAAAAAACATTAAAAGCAGTGGTTTCTGAACCTTTGGAAATTCACATTTAGTAAGTCTGAGATAGGGCCCAGGAATATAAACTTTTAGAAGTTCCTCAGGTGATTCACATGTACAGCCAGACTTGGATACCTGAGCTGGAGCACTTCCTTTGTATTATTCTGAGGCTTAAAGAGAAGAGCAGAACAACATTAAAGAGGTGAGAGGGAGGTATGTGGTTAATTGGGCTTCTAAAATCAATGAAGATGTGTATGGTATGCTTTCTCTACTTATGGTCATGGGTGTTTTGGCGATAAACATACCAATGGACTTAGAAAGATTCGAAGAAATGATTAAGGAAGACATGTATGGTGGAATTTTCACAGAGGGACAGAACAATCTCTCATTAAAAGTCTTGGTCAATTTGAGAAAGGGACTGATTTTCAGGTCGCTTAAATAATAGCAAAATTCACTGTTTTCTGGGATAATATTGCCACGATTAATGGCTGATTTGACCTACTTCACAGCCAGCATGGATTTGCATGAGTACATAGTAGGAACGAAGTGAACAAACATCGGTGGCTGGAAAGGGCAGGTTGTTTCTAGAGGGTAAAAAGTTTAGAGGACATCAGGGTAGAAATGCAGTTTGAACTCTGAAAAACAGGCCTAAAATCTTTGGGCTTTATTTTGTAGGGAATTGCAACCTGTTGTAGGGTGGTTGGTTCTTTGCCGTATGAGGAAGGGAAGAAAGGTAGGAGGTCTATTGTGCAGTTCAATATGGGTGATAAAGAACTGAAAGGGTGTATGTGGCAATAGTAAAGAAAACTCATCTCCTGTTATTCTATAGCCACATTTGTTTGGGCCAGAAAGTAGAGTGACCGTTCTCAAAGCTCTCCATGTCTCTGCCCATCAAACTCTTCCCTTTGTTTGGATTGTCTTCTCTGCCTGCAGACTTTACCTTTTCTAACATCTCTGCATTCTTCTTCCCGCATCTTAAACATTTTTTGGTGGGATTTGTGTTCCAGAATCACCGGAGGAACTTGTTAAATATACAAAGCTCATGTTCTACCACAGACCTACAGAACCAATGTTAACAGGAGTCACTGGTTTTACAAAATCTCTAATAGGATAGAGAAGTGCATGCCCGCCAGGGAGCGCTGAGAGTAAGTTCTGCGAGAGTTACAGAGGGGGCTGGAATAGCTCAATGAGTCAGTTTAAACCGTAGCTGCTCACGGTGATTCTAGGATACCATATTTCAAGAGTAATCTAGTCTGAAAATGCTTCTTTCTTAACAGCAATGAGAAGCCTTGTTTGGAAGATTATTGGGCAGAAAAAGTATGCAAAGAGAAAATTGACATCAAAGTATTGAAAGATAAATAACTGAAAGCCTGGACGCCCAACGTGGGGCTCGAACCCACGACCCTGAGATTAAGAGTCTCATGCTCTACCGACTGAGCTAGCCGGGCGACTGGAAAGTTTTGTTCCCTAATTTATTATGAGAATACATAATATTTTTTGTAAGGCTAGAGACATTTTACATGTTATCTGATTGTTCATTGAGTTTTACAGATAAGATGACGTGAAACTCAATGAATGTAAATATTACCTGAAATCATTAACATGCATTCCATTCACTTTGTGTACATCTGCCCTCTTTTCCCCATTTTAACCAACTTGGATTGATAGATCACAAAATGTTTATAAGACCTAAGATTTGGAGTCTTTGGATTCTTATAAGTGACCCCAACGCGGGCACTCCTAAAGCTCCAGACCCGGTTACATGGCTCCAAGCATAGTCCCAAAGAGCCCAGGTCCTCGAGCCCAGACACTATCCTAGGGCCTCTCTGTGGCCCATTGAGGCGTTCCTCTCCTGTTCCCATCACCAGTCAACTAACTCTTGCTCCTTCTGCCACGCTACTGTGGATGTGGCCTTGAAGAAAATGTCTGCGGTGTTCGCCTTCCTTTTCTATTTGTTGTCCTTCTTCATAATCAATGCACACACAAGAAGGGAAGAGAGTTGCAATTATATTTTAGTATAAAGTATCTGACAACCACTAGAATATAGGATCCAGTGATTTTTGTATGTTTTGTTTACTGCCGACCGCAAAAGTGGATGGGACACAATAAAGTAATATTAAACAAATATCTGCTTAATGAGTCTACCAACGGTACGCTCCCGGAGAAGAGAAAAAATGCTGCTTCCCAGTAAGACAGCAGAACCCTGATCTGCATGACGAGGGAGTAACTCGATGTTGTACTAACAAAGACAACCACGGAGGAAAATTGAAATAACTCATATAAAGCTTCCTAACACCTTGACTCTATAGTTCAGTGCTTGATTTTTTTCATTTAAATTCATCGTTTGATGTGATGAATGAATGAAAGATGACATTGAATTAAGATGTGATCATTGTCCTCCACATTTCCTATGACCACAACTGTGGAGTCAGAACTTCTAGAAGATAAACATTTGCGCTTTTTTTTTTTTTGAAATGTTATAGACATATTTTTAAAAACTATTTCCTGAACTTAATATGGTATTTAAAAGTCCCAGGCATGTTATTATACTTCCACTAACTACATATAGAATTGTTTGACATGTTTCCAAACTTTATCACAGATTGTACCTAACAGAATAATTTCTCTGTAGATTACTCAGAGGCATGTCTCCTAGCTCCATCATTAATTGGCTATATATCCTCATACTAAGTCTTAACCTGTCTGGATTGTGGTTTCCTTTAATAACATGATAATTCAATTATATGCATGAATAACAGTCACTTTAGAGCAGATGGAAAATTGAAGAAAAGTCAAAATCAGAAAATACGTGCCTTTATTGAAGTAAGTACACAGCGCCCAGGCCCCACCGCCAACCATGATACGGATCTCTTAGTCATTTATTGGGATCAAGTGCATATCACGGTCCCACGAGGCAGAGTAGTTTTACTTCGTGGCAGCTGAACAACTTCTGGTCACGCTTTGAGTTATGGTGATGAAAGGAACTAGGAAGTGACAGAAAATGAGCAAGAAAACCTGGGCTCTTTCGGGATTTGAACCCTGGACCTCTCACAGCCTGAGGGAGAATCACACCCCTAGACCAACGAGCCACCGTGAGCGCGTTTTTTCTTTGAGATATAATAAATATTGATTCAATCTCTCTTTTTAAACTGTTTCACGTGAAGATGTATACAAGTATAATTGTCATGACCTTTATTTATTTATTTTTTTAATATCAGGTCAACGTGGCTCTCAGAATTTCCCCGGATTTTCCCTGAATCCAACCCTAAGAACTGTATAAAGGCTCGTTTCTCAAAGGGCGCTTGACTGTCCTTTGTAAAAGAAACAACTGTGGCGTTTGTTAAAAATGCAGAAATCTAGTATCTTTCTCCCATCTACTGAGTCAAAGTCCCTGAAGGTGAGGCCCAATAAGCTGTACTTTTGACAAACTCCCAAACTCATGGGTGTAAGCCTGGGACTAACCCGGGCGTTCGCTTGCTGGTTCCAAAACTCCACATTGGAGCTCGTGACTTGATCTCACCATTTTCCACGGAAAATTGTGCAACAGGTGAAAATTCACCCGACACGATACAAAGCTGTGAGGTCGTGAAAAAATAGAGGGAACTGGATGTACAAGGAACAGGGCGGAATATATAACCCGGGTGCTGAAATTTGATGTTGGTGGAAGATGTGGCTGATTCAAGAGGCTTAACAACAGTAAACAGGCTGAGCAGAGGGATTCCTGCCGTCGGCCAACCTGGACCAACGGGTTGTCGACAGAGGGTAAAGTAGATTCTGGGAAAGGGCTTAGTGTTTTCTTTTTTTTTTTTATTTCAGCATATTATGGGGGTACAGATGTTTAGGTTATGTATGCTGCCGGGCTTAGTGTTTTCTTACTTGAGAAATTTACAAAGAAAATGTTTCTGTCTGGATGGAATTCCTGCCTTGATGTATAATGTTCTCTTCAAGTAGGAATTCTCGTCTGGGCAATCAGAGATAATAACAGTGCTTTCATCACACTCGCTCCGCATTTCAGTAACTGAAGACTCATCTATTCAGACTATTTTGAGGGCAGTGTTTGGCTACTTAATAAATTGGTGACACTGTTTTTCCTTGTAATGAATTTAAATCTAACTCCTAAGGTGTCCCAGTTTTTCTCCTCTAGAGCAAACTTTTTGAGCGCTAGGATTTAGGATTAGGCCTCTGCATTTCCCTAGGACAGTTTGGACTTTTGGCACAGTATTAGTTGTGGAGGTTTAGAAGTCTGTCCTGTAACTACTGTCTTCGGACTATTTGTTTCTCTTTCTTTTTGGAAAAGTTACGAAGTTTAATCAGAATGACAGGGGAAAAAGAGAGACTAGAACTGGCCCGTACGGGGATCGAACCCGCGACCTTGGCGTTATTAGCACCACGCTCTAACCAACTGAGCTAACCGGCCGCCTGCGTCAAAGTGGCTTTCAGAAACCATAACAAGAATGTGTTCCATGTCTTGGAGTTGATTGCTGGAAAAAGGTGTGCCGACCAAGCAAATTCGCCCACACTGAGCTGAGCTTTATTCTTTCCCCACATTTCTGCCATTTTTTTTTGTTCTCTGACCCATGGGACTAACAATAGCCCGTCCCCCCCTTTCCGTATTCTCAAGCCAAGATTATTTGTGCCTCAAGAGCAGTCCATATACCACAAATAGACACTCATTAATAGGTTCCAGGCAGTTTTCCAGGTTGCTCCTCTTTTAGCATCTCTCCTTTGGGCGTGTTTTTCTATGTTCCCAATTACAATAGTTTCAGCTAAGAGAAACCTCAAAATACCTCAAAGCAATCTTGTTTCCCTTGCTACATAGATAGTTCTATTCACAGTGGCTAATGGAACGCCATAGGAAATTGATGAAGTGGAGGATACAAAGTATTTTGATTTGACATTTTAAAAACATGAATTGCATGAATGTTGATAAAACGAGCTGGAGATGCCGGGGATCGAACCCGGGGCCTCATACATGCGAAGCATGCGCTCTACCACTGAGCTACATCCCCAACCCCACGGCACAGTTCTTTGTAGCTCCTCCCAGTTCTTTGAAACAGAGTTGTTTTTTTTGTTTTGTTTCGTTTTGTTTTGTTTTTGCCCCCTGAAATTCTGAAGTTTGCAGAATGCTAAGGCTAAATTCTCATTTATTTAGCCAACAAAATCCTGAAACGGCTATTGAGACTGCACTCGTCGTCTTTCAAAGTAGAAAAAATCTTCCAGCCATCGGACGCTTGCCAAATACTTAACCTAGGGATACAACTAACTGCCTGGAAATCTGACAGGGAAAAGGAGAGTGGGACTCTTCTTTAAAAACTTCTTTATTTCCCTTTTCTCAAAGAAACCAAACACTGAAAACCAAGGCAGCTGAAACCAAGCACTAGTAAATCAAACAGCTCTCTCTGTCCTTTGTTTCACATTCAACTGCCCAAAGTATGTCGCTGAAAAGGTGATTTAATTGCTACTCCCTTAAGTGCACCAGCGGCAAATCAGATTACATTCGAAGCGTTTTAACTGGGCCCAAATGTTGAATATTTGAGATATTTATCTGAAGGTGAGCATTCTGTTAGTTTTTAACTGGACTGAATTTTATATAGTATAGTATTTCTCTGTAAGTTGTGTATGGATAATATAGTATTTACCTATACATATATTGCGTTTATCTCCTATATAAAGATAGAATTTGGGGAGATGTTAGAATTAATGTAATATGGTTAGTCCTTGGTCTTGAAGCAGACCCTCGTTGTGGCTGAGTTTCTATGCTAATAATTAACTTATTAACAAGCGTTTTCTGAATGACAAGCTCCTTATTGGAATCGCAGCTGAAACGTCTAAAATTATGTTCTAGTTCAGGTGTATAGATAAACAAACCAAAGTTAATATGGTTTGGGTGTTTCCTGCAAATCTGCTCAGTTGGTAGAGGCTTCGCCTTTTAATCTGAGGACCCAGGTTTCAAGTCCCTGTTTAAATGTCACAGTATTTTTTTCCATTCCTTCATTTTTGTACCAGTAAATACACTTGTTCCCTTTATCTGCAGGGGATAAGTTCCAAGACCCCAAGTGGAAACCGGAAACCTCTGATAGTGCCAAACCCTGTATATGTTATGCTTTTTGGATCTGATAACCAAGATGGCTACTAAGTGACTACAGTGACTGACATCTATAGCGTGGATACGCTGGACAAAAGAATGACTTACATTCTGGGGTGACGGAGTGAGTTCATCGCACTGCTTAACACAGCACACGATTTAAAACTTATGAATTGTTTATTTCTGGGGAATTTTCCATTTAATATTTTCAGACTGCAGCTGGGGTTAACTGAGACTGCAAAAGCAAAACCATGGATAAGTGGGGACTACTGTAGTAAGAGAGAAGAAGGTAAGCGCAAGTCACAGGCTGATTTTCCTAAATAAATGAGGGAGTCCTGAGCAGGGCATAGGTCTCATAAGCAAAGGGGGTTTGGGGGCACATGATATCCATTCCTCAACAAGAGCTCCAGGGGACTGGTCAACTTTTGGAAATTAAAATAGGCAATCAGGAAGAGATGAACTAACTCCTACCTTTCCCTAAGCACAAGGTCTATGTTACCCAAAACCTGTGCCCCCAACAGAGTACACAGAAAGTACCACTCTTATTAGAACATTTACTGAGAGTAATCAATATTCTCAATGAAGAGAATCGATATTCTCAACAAGGAATGAACCATTTGGGGAGAGTGAATTTTCCTCCCTGGAAATGCTGGGAAGTATTTTCTGTCTAAATGTGTTTTTAGCAATGGTAGGAGCGGCTGGAGGCACAGGGCCAACTTGACACCTGAAGATGGGGCTTGGATGGGGAGCAGGCTCCCTGTGGGGCAGGGATGGGTAATCTTCCTAAGGCAATAGCTGGTACTTTATTTCCACACCTTTCTGGGGCTGTCTGTCCTTGTTTCTGATCCATCTAATGTTTATAAGAAAAGTCTGGCCAGCAAAGGCACCTTTTTGCCTGCAAGACTTGGTGTGTGTCACTTCTGTAAAGTCATTGAAGGTATGGTCCTGGTAGGGCTCTCTGCCTGTACCTGCAGTTCTGTCTTGTGATGACATAAGTTCTGATGAGGACATAGGGGCTCTTTGGGGCCAGTGATATCTCTTTTATGCCTATGCCCCCATTTCTTCTCTAGGAACTTCCCACTGTGTGTCATAATTTTCCACGGTTCAGTAGTCTCAGTAAAGGCAGCTCTACTTTTACCTAGGCCTCTGTTCTGCACAGATAATGATAGGGTACTACCCTTTCCCAGAGAAATTTCTTACCCTTTGCCTTTTATTCCAGGTTAAGGAAGGCATTGCCAAAAGCAATTCATTGGTTTTCTGAAATGATTTTCAGAAGGATGTTGTCCCTTCAGTGACAGGGTTGGGAAAGATTTGCTCCCAAGCATCTCCTCTAATGTCTTGAGTGGGGTAGTTCTTTCTCCTGAGTTGGGATGTCCCCAACCCTGCCCTCCCTCCACCAGTATCTCCTGTTTGGGGTTCCAAAGGGCTCACTCTCTCTGTAGCTTGTGAGGAATTCTCTTTCTGGCACTTCCATAAGACATGTTTAGGGCCACAGGGGTCCTGCCACTGCTCCATGCTGATCCTTCTGTCCTCCAAGTGGACATGCAGCACCTGGGGATCTATCAGGTTCCCACTGGAGATGCCCTGGGCATGAGTCAGTGAGGCCTCGGAAGTCAGGTTATCTGAGGCAAGGGATGTGTCAGTGGGACGGCTCTGAGCTTGGCTGCACTCTTCCTCCAATTTAAACTTTAATTCACCCAACATCTGATTTTTAAGGCTTGATGATTTAGGATCTTGGGGAGCTGATAATGTTGGTGGGGAATTTTCAATGGTCAGAGAAGTTTCTACTTTACTGGTATGCACATTTTATCACTGGGGAGCTGCTCTACTCCCCAGTTGTCAAGTTGTTACTAGATTGTGATTGAAGGGCACAGAGCTCCTCTGCCTTGAATATCTCCCTGGACATGCTGGGAGTAGAAAGATATTCTGAATTCTTCATCCATTTTCCCTGAAGCCTTTCTACTCTATCTCTAGAGCTCATTTTCTCCTCTGTTAGCTCATGTCCAGCCCCCATTTGTCTTGTGGGCAGCTTTGCGCTGCATCTATCAGCTAGTACAGCCTATTTCTGACTCGGTTTGTCTATGCTGCTGCGAGGTGGGGGCAGAAAAGTTTGTCTTCCATCCTCAATTGCCTGGGCGTTCTCTGTAAGCTCATGGTTTGTATCAGAGGTTGATCGTCTTAGGGTTCTTGTCTTCCTTTTCCCACAGGTGAGGAGGCAGGGAGGGGATGATCCAGGCTGGAAACTGAATTTGTTGTTCCCACCATTTCTTCATGAAAAACTTTAGAGCTTCTTGTAGGGGGCTTGGAGATCCCGTCATTGGAATTTGTTGTTCCCACCTTTTCTTTTAGGCTATGTACCTGATACTTCTTTACATCCTTCTTAAGTGGAAGCATTTCTGAGCATCGCCCTTGGAAAATTTCTGATTGGCTCAGTCCAAAATTCTCTAGATCTTTCCTGCTCTGAACTTTGAACAAAGAAATCCATGAGATTCTATGTTGACACTTGGACTCAGGTGTCTCAGGAATTTCTCTCTGACAATTTAGCAGACACAGAGACTCATGGAGGCAGTGGGGCAGGCCCCACCGGTGTTGGATGAGCCTCTTCTGAAGGTGGTGCTCTATTTTCTTCCAAAGCTCACTGCTGACAGAAAAATCTCTAGGAAGGATAAAGATTGGAACATAGACCTTGGAGGACTGGCTGACCAATGTAAGGTTGGGAACTGGAGGACAAAAATCTTCCTGAGATTTCTCGATCACAGAGGATAAACCCCGCATCATTTCCTGTTCTTTCTGCAACACATCCCATTCCAGGTGGTGAATTTCAGACACTGTGCCTCATTCTGCGGTTTATGAAAACACACCCCACAGATCCTAATCTGGGATAGAGGACCAGATGATAGGATTGGGAGTGGGGATTGAAATTGGGCCAGAGACTGGACCTGAGTGAGGGCAGGGTTTGGGGCAAGGACAGAGATCAGGGATGGTTAAGTACTAGGGATTCTTTAGCTATGAAGGTATTTGAGATTCTATTGAAGAACACAAATGTTGAGAAACAGTCACATGTGACAAGGACACTAGAGTGCAGGGACTTGCTGTGCTGAGATAGGATATGCCAGAAGAGCTGGATATATTTTTGCTCTAAAGCATTCTCAAAGGTCTTAGAATATAGACCTGCTGATGCACATGCAGCTCCTCTGTTTTTCCTTTGCTGGTTTAAAATGGAAGGGAAACTGCTGAGCCCTGCTGATTGGCAATTGATGCTTACCAGTTTCCTAAAGAATTGAGCTGGTAGTCTGTCCTAAGTTGCTTTGGAGAAGATCCCATTTTCTTTTCCTTTTCCTTCAACATCAGGAAATTATCCCTCTTTTTAACTTGTCTCTCCAAGAGTGCCAGAACATCAGCATTAGGCAGGGAGAGGTAGCCAGATACTACAAGGTTGGCTGCAGGGTCTCCCACAAAAGAGGCATCAGAAGAGTGGAGAGCAAGAAACTCTTGCTTGAAATCACGTTGTGCCAAGTTGAAGGGGAACAAGTCCTTGGCATGAGGCTGCCACCAGGAAAATTCTGAAATTGCAAGGCTTGGAGGATCAATGCCTCTGATTGTTGGGATGTAAGTGGACAATTAGCGCTATCTGGAGAGATCTCCAGAACAGGCTTCAATAAGATGGAAATAGGTTTAGATTGAGTCACAGCTAAAGTGCCATCTGGCAGTGGTGAAGCAGACAGGGTTGGCGGTGCATGATGATGAGCATGGGAATCAATGGGACCCATTGCCTGGGATAAATGTGGTAAGGGGTCAATATCTTGGGAAAGGCTGGGGTCAAATAAAAAGGTGGTGTTCAGAGAAAAAGTGGCCTCTGGTCTGAGAACTGGATCTGCTCCCTGAGTGCGATGTGGCAGGAGAGGGGGAAAGGCAAGCAGCTGGTGCAGAGAATGTTCCACTGGGAATCTGGAATCCAAGGGAGGAACAGGCTCTGGTGGCAGAGTCACCCAGTGGTGAGGGTGAAAGTAAGTCAGGTAAGGGGGTCATCAGACTATGTGAGAGAACAGAGGGTGAAAGTGGAGAAGGCTTAGGCAGAGAGGCTGGTATTAGGTCTCCTGTAGCAGCATTCCCAACATTTTTGGCACCAGGGACTGGTTTCATGGAAGACAATTTTTCCATAGACTGGGGATGGGGGTGGTGGTGTTGTGGGCAGGGGGGTGTAGTGCGAAGCTCAGGTGGTGATCCATAGCCCATTTCCTAACAGGTCACGGACTAGTTAATGGGCTGCGGCCCAGGGGTTGGGGACTGCAGTCCTGAGGGCTTGCTGAGAGCACAGAGGATGGACTGAGTGATGACTCTGTCACAGAAATTGTAGAAGCACAAAGGGATACAGAGAGAGCATCATCTTCCAGGGACTCCCAGGACACCAGTGGCTTGGCTTCAGCAGTTATATTACGCACCTCAAAGAGGGGATCTGAACATAACTGTTGACAAAAGTGGATGGTTTCACAATGTTGGCCCAGGGGCTGCAGAAGACAGGAGGTAAACGCCACAGCCAGGACCAGAACAAGGAAAGGGGAGCCTGCTAGCCTAGCAGAGATGGGGCTACCTGAAGCCTGCTACCCCCTCACCTTGCCCTCACCCACGACTTCACAATACACTCTATAGCCTTTCCCCAAGGTCTTCACTCACATACCTGTTCCTATGGTTACTCCCTCCCATGACTATGGCAGGGTGCACTGAATCCCTAAAATGCATAGGACATGCTTTAAAAAGGGACCAGGAAAGAAGGGGAAAGATATATCACTTTTTCAGAACAGAAAGCAGTTTCCTTCTCTGCTCTGCTTCTCTCTGGCAAATTCTCCAACCTGGGAAACCAGGAGAGTAGGTTATATGTAAGTAAGGTAGAAGCATAGTGATCACACAGGAGTCCCTTTATGGGAGACCCTTAGGATGTTAAATTCTGATCAGCAGACAAGGTCAATCAGCAGACAAGATCAAATGGCCAAAAATAATATTAACAAAGATCACATGTGTATGTGGTTTCATTTATAAAGTACTTTCACATACATTATCTCACATGCTGCTCAAAAGCACCATGTGAAGCACAGGCATCATGGTTAACTCAAAGGGGAATGTGAGCACCCAGGAAGTCAAAGCACTTATACAAAGTCAAGAGACAGAAGTTCTGCCTCCAAGCCAATCGGTAGTCCTTCCTCGTCCTCTCACATGGCCACTTCTTGGGTAATACCCACTGTCCAGGTCCATCACTGCTTCATGCCCACAGATGGGCAGAGCAGGGACTCTGAGAAGTGTCTCAGGCCCAATTGCCTTCCTGTGAGCCCTCCTGTGAGGGCTCTGCTTTTCCACAGTGGCTGCATCTAGCAACTGGCAGCCTCAGAGATCATGGACCTGGGACCTCATGGAAGGAACAGGAAGGCTCCCCCTTGGAGAAACTTGCCTTTCAATGTTCCACCTTTCCTTCTCCTCTTGGCTCTGCCTTCATACTGAGAACAAAAAGAAAAGAATAAGAGTCTGGGACTCACTTCTCTCACTCCTCTAAGAAGTTCAGACATTCATTATCCAAGAATTACGTGATTCTCCACTTTAATTAACAGAAATGTGTTCCTTTTATACATTTTTAAAAGTGATAAACTATTTCCAATTTTTCCTTCTTTGAAAAACTCAAAGGAGGATTTTGTCTGTGAAGTACCAACTTGATGTTCTCAGAAGTCCTCTGCTCAAGTAGGATCAGAAGCCAACAGTTACATCTGCTCCCTCAGAGGACCCTGTATCCTAGGGACAGAGCTTGGAGGCTCTCAACATTGCTCTCCTAATCAGCCTAAGAAGAAGGAAGGCTTGGTTGAGTGACACCTGACATGGGAAAGTGACAATTGAGCGTCAGGAGAGATGGTTCTCCTTCAGAGAACCCACACTTTCTAAATATGCCAATCCAGAACCACAAAATCACTGTGTTTGAGGTTTCATCCTGGAACCCGTCACCACACCCAGATAGGTAGCCTATGAACCTAAGGTGGAAACTTTCGTCTTTCTGAGCTCCTAGCCCTGCCCAACCTCTGCCCCTAAAAGAGTGATGTTCTATCACTCTCTAAGCCAACCAAACTCATTTAGAAACAAGGGAATAGGAATGGGACCCAACAACAAAGAACCTTTCTCAGGTGTTCATTACCTTTTGGATGTCTTTATTTTTCCAGAGGGTTAGTAAAAATGATTTCAGCAGCAGCCAACAGAGGTATAAAAAGAAGAACCCCAAACCATTCTGAAAGGTGAATTTGGGTTCAGTATCAAAGAAAGCTGAGCAGAAGCTCAGCCATGGCTCAGTATGGTTGGTCAGAAAACACAGGGTATCCTCCATTGTCTGAATAGCAGGGCTACCTGAAGCAACTAAGAGCTGAATGTGCCTGCGCTTGGTTAGTCCCAGGCCTGCATCACAGAGCACAGGCGAGTCACAAAGGGGTTCTGAGGGTGGGGGAGGGGACAACAGGAGGAGAGTGTGGCCACAGCTCCTCCCCCACCCCCCACCAACCCAGCAGATCCATCTGCCCCTCCTGGGCCCTCTAGGTTCCTCTGCCCACCACTGCCATCCCATTTTGCAACTTCACCATTTCTTCACATCATATATTTGCCTCAGTGAAATTTTCTGTTTCATCTGTAACCCAGATATTACCTGAGTCCCTTGTTATTTTGTGGAGCCCTTAACTTGGACCTTGAAAGTCTGAAATACTACCTAGAATTTCTACTTGTGCCCAGATATTTATACTCTCAGGATCATACATATCCTCAAATCCATATCATCTACAGAATGTTTTTGCCTTACACTAACCCAGATATAAAACCTAAAGTTCTTTTACACTTATTTTGTTTTCTGAATGTTGAATGGCAATTTTTTTGTTTTAAAGTCAGCCTTTATTGTTTTCGATCAGAGGGGTTGACTCAAATAATTAAAACTCATAATTCATTATTCAACATCCATAAAGCTAAAATAAGTTTAAAATAAATGTATATAATTAAAACCTCAAGTGATTTTGGGGGCAAATTTATAGCACTTATTTTTCTGAAGTTAATGAAGCTTAAGCTGTACAAACACTTTTAGGACATGCTCTATACACATGCACGTACGCACACATGCACACACTTCTTTTGACAAATAAGTCCAATATTTTCAAATTCAGAAATCAACAGTTTCCTCTTTTTATTTTAATCTTTCATTCATTATATTGACCACACTTTTTCTAACACTACCTAAAATACAGATAGTGCCAACCCTCTATATCAATTTTGTAACAGGTATGTGACTCACCCAAGCTAGGCACAGGTCACAGTGTACTAAGATATTGATTCTCTCAGTCTTTGGTGGCAGGATAGGAAGACCTAGGAATGTCAAAGCAGCCTTAGGGCAGAATCTAGTCTTGAGTAGCTTCATCTGATTATCCTATGGGCCATGTAAATGTGATCTCTTCCTAAGAATGCCTTGGCACACACACAAAAAGCTTGAGATTTGCTCTATATAATCACCCCTGCAGATGTCTAAATATCAGCTAATATGTCACACTTTATTCTAGCTTTTCTTGTCAGGTTTAAATAATCCCAATATCCCTCCTACCCCTTTGCCTACATCTTCTTTTCTAAACTCTTTGTCAGATGACAGCTGTCCTATGAACTGTCTCCTAACTTTTCATGTCTTTCTTAGACTGTGCAGCCCTTTACTTGACACCCGTGGGCCAACACTGTGACTTGATCTCTTTTGAAGGGGTAAAACAGTTTTTCAAGCCTGGCAAGATCTCCTTTCAATTATGCAGAAGCAGGTATATGCCTTGAGGATAAAATCTGCCAAGAGGTGCCATTTTTTCCTCTCTTTGATAGGCATCCTCAGTCAAGTTTTCACTTAATAAATATTTACTTCAGGAAATTTGGAGACACAAACATCTATGAGTTGGGGGCTCTGCGCTTGACCTATAATGTAGTTTTAGCATTAAGTCCTACATAGTTCCAGAGCTATACAAATGCAAAGACAAGGTTTCCCTACCCCCAATATTTGTAATTGCCAGGTGATCTCTGGAACAAATCACATCCTGTGGGTCATAACTGCTCAGACACATCATGCTCCTTAGGAAGGCATTCCTGAATGTCTACCCTCCCCAATTTTCTGATATGAATTAATGATTCTTTGAGAAGATGGCCAAAGAATAGCTTTTCTCTTTTAAAATAGCATTCATTGGATAGATATCCTTGCAAGCATATGCGTGCCTAGAGTTAAGACCTACAAGAAGTTTCAATAAAAAGGACTCTCCTCAATGCTGGTAAGACTCCTTTTCTGAAACTGGTAGACTCTCCTTCAAAATTTAAAGGAATAGGAGATGAAAGGTACAACATTTGTTTCTTTTTTTTATTTGTTTATTTGTTTTTTGTACTAGTAACAATAAATTCCATTGACATTTGTCACTCCATGAACGTGTTTTGGGACAGGATTTGTCTTAAGAGTTTTACAAAGCTTTGCCCTGAAAGAATATGTGAACGTGTTGGTTTGCATTTCGAATGCTGTTACACTCGGAAGGGCGTCTCTGAAAGGCAGTAGCGGCTGTATCCCACGAGGCGCCACGTTTCTCAGACCTAAAGAATTGGATTTGCTTTGTAAAGCACAAGTGAATCTGTTAAAAACTATAGGCTGAGAGCTGACAGTGGAGTGCCCTCTGGAACAAACAGCTTCCCGGAAATGACAGCTTCCCAAATGGCTAAAAGCAAAGCTTTTGTTTAAACCACTCTAGACTACCTGTCTCCATTCACGATAACCTAATAAACATGGAGCCTACATATCTCTGTTTAACCCCTCTGTTTAAATGATAAACTTACCTTAGAATTTAGAAATTAACCTTTGAAAGACTTTGTAACCGTTTGCTCACGTAAATAGAATTAGTTAAAGAATCTGTAGAAGCCTTCTGTAAAAGCCTTTTGAAAATCTGTTAACCTGAGAGGAACTACCTGTTGTTATGTAAATCTGTTACCCCTGACAATTGTTCACTATTTCCTATAAGTTACCATGTAAGACCTCATTCAGGGCTTTTGAGACCAAAGGAGAGGTCTAAGCCCCCTGAGCTCCCGCTTTGCCTATAATCTTTATAAACTTATAAAACTATATCTTTGTCTCAGTATATTCTTTTATTTCTTCCATTTTCCATTTCTCTCTATTATTTTCTTATCCCTTGCAACTCTACCAAAGGGACCCGGTTTTTTGCGGGGAACACTGGCCACGTTCCACGCACACAGTAAAGGCATGTGATGGTTAATTTTATGTGTTAACTTGACTGGATCGTGGGGTGCACCCAGACATTTGACTAAACATTGTTTCCAGATGTGTCTGTAAAATTGTTTCCCAATGGGATTAGTATTTGCATCAGTGGACTCTGTAAAGCAGACGGCCCTCCCCAGTGTGGATGGGCATCGATAAATCTCTTGAGGACATTTACAGAACAAAAGGTGAAGGAAGGAAGGAAGAATTCACCCCTTTTTCCTGCCTGCCTGCTGTAGCCAGAATATCAGTGTTCTCCTGTCTTCTGATTGAAACTTACACCATGAACTACCCTGGTTCTCAGGCCTTCAGATTTAGACTGAACTACACCACCAGCTTTCCTGGGTGTCCAGCTTGTAGATGGCAGATCAGGGGACTTGTTAGCCTCCATAATTATGTAAGCCAATTCTCATAATTAATCTTTTCATACATAAACATGTATGTATATATTTTATATATATCTTATTGGTTCTATTTCTCTGGAGATTGCTGACTAACACAGTGGGGTTGAGTCAGCATCCTGGAAGCACATGGGGAGGCTACTGGAGAGAACTTTCCTTCTTGCCATGAGAAGGGGTAAAAACAAATGACCACTATCATCCTGGGGTCTAATTTGGAAAGGGAAGAACTCTCCCAGACTTACTTTGGCGCTCTGATTTTCTCATGGTTTCCTCCACATTGATCTGCCCTTGTTCAGAATCTCTGGTAAAAATTTACTTTGCAAAAACTTTGGATATGGCCATTATAATAAGTTAAACATTACATGGGAATTTGCCCACCCTACTCATTGGAACTTTTATTACTAGAATCAGAGTATTCAAATGGCTCTCCTAAGCCATTAAGAGCAAAACAACTTTGAGGTAGACTAACAAGAGGTAGTTACTAAATTGAGCAGAAAGCATCTCTGTGCTCTTGTCACTGACGTACGGCAACTCCAGAGTCCTGTAAGAGGTCTGAAGGAAAAAAATGTGCAAGACAAATTTCAGGAGTCCGAGTTTCTCACTAAAAATACATGTTAGAAAATTGTTTTAGGTTAACTTGCTAGGGCAGTTGTATGGGGAGGAAATGTATACAGCCACTTGACAACTTGAGGCTTTCACTTCTCTTTTAAAATAAAATAGAAACAATAAGAACACAATTAAAAATAAAATTATAAAACAGAATCTAAAAGAGTATTTTGATTCTTTCCCTACTTAAAGCTCAGCAATTAAAGTTTTCCTGGAGAGTAATCTTTAATCTCACTGTCCATGAAGGGCTAATATAGGCAACAGGAGGTGAGACGTCTGCTACACTCTTGGAGTGCAGCAGACCTTGGAGAACCTTCTAGTCTGATTGAGAAATCTAGTCTGCCTTTCTCATTTTACAAATTGGAAACTGGGGCCAAGGCAGGTTTATTTCTTTTCTCCTTAGGTGTTTGGTGTGTGTGTTTGTGTATTTTCCCTCAGGGAGCTTGGAAATCGGATGTCTGCACAGTTTTAACATAATTTAGACACACAATATGGGACTTCTTCTTTTCTAAGGCCCTAAATCACCTTCCAGTACTAAGGCAAGGGCTCAAAAACCACCAAATTTTTATCTAATGCTGCCTTGAAATATGTAATTTCTGCCTAAGTGAACTTTGCAAACAATTGAGATAGTAATGCTTTTTTTGTGAAAATCTAACTGAAATATAATATATGCCTTCATGCCTTCTGCAATAAAACAAGCTGAATATAACTTCGACATTCCTTGATGACTCAAGTTATCCTAATAAACAATTATGGTGGGGCACGGTGGCTCACGCCTGTAATCCTGGCTCTCTGGGAGGCCAAGGCGGGCGGATTTTTTGGGCTCAGGAGTTCGAGACCAGCCTGAACAAGAACGGAACCCTGTCTCTGCTAAAATTAGGAGATTAATTGGACAGCTAAAAATATATAGGGGGAATTGGCCGGGCATGGTGGCTCATGCCTGTAGTCCCAGCTACTCGGGAGGCTGAGGCAGGGGGATCCCTTGAGCCCAGGAGTTTGAGGTTGCTGTGAGCTGGGATGATGCCACGGCACTCTAGTCTGGGCAACAGAGTGAGACTCTGTCTCAAAAAAAAAAAAAAAAAAAAACTGTCACTTGTATTTTGGTAGTTTACTTCTTCTTAATATAAATATAGTGTTTACCAAATATTATGCACACATTGCCAATTTGACCTATGGTGGAACTGCCTTTTGTAGGTTGCAGGACTCCTCTTAAGAGTTAAAGTAGTTAAGATAACTTTTTATCCCCTCGAGGGATGAAGGAACCATAGAGAGGACATGGAATGGAACTGATGTTTGGTGGGTTCTTAGTATATGGCAAAAACTTTCAATCATTTCATTTTCTAACTATGCTGTGAAGGAAGAAATATTTTTCTCAATTTACAGAGAAGATGACTGAGGCTCAGAGAGATTAAATAATCCTCCCAAGGCCACAAAGCTAAAAAGTGACAAAGTAAGGATCTGAACCAAGCTTGCTGTGGTCAGAAGACTCTCTTTTCACTCTACACCAAGCTGTCTCAGAGTGTAGAGTCATTGGGTCTTGATCCCTGACTCTTCTCCTCTATTATCACACTGACAGTTATCTTTTGCTATATTACAAACCATCCCAAACTTAGTGGCTTAAAACAATGACCATTTTATTTGCTCACAATTTTACAGTCTGGGCGGGGCTTAGCTGGCTGATTTCTTCTGTCGATTTTGCCAATGGTCACTTGTGTGGCTTCATCCAGCTGGATAGGTCAGGAGCATCCTGGTCTTAGCTGGCACACTGGGATGGCTTGGCTTTTCTTCCTCCCTCTGTGGCCTCAGGGCCTTATGTCACTTCTCCTATGGCCT
Source organism: Propithecus coquereli (assembly GCF_000956105.1). Lineage (NCBI taxonomy): Eukaryota > Metazoa > Chordata > Mammalia > Primates > Indriidae > Propithecus > Propithecus coquereli. The sequence continues at coordinate 1,083,557 of NW_012137303.1, forward strand.
CTCCATGTAGCTTCTCGAGTATGGTAACAAAATTCTTATATGGTAGCTCAGGGATCCCCAGAGTACAAAAGCAGAACTTCTGAAAGTTTAGACAAAGAACTGACACAGCATCACTTCTTCCACTTTCTGTTGGTTAGAAAAAGTCACAGTCCCAACTCAGGTTCAAAGGGAGAGGACTTATGTGAGGGCAAATACTGGGAAATGTAAACCACTGAAAGCCAGCAATGTAACAGTTGATACATTAATGTGGTTACCATAATCTTCAACATTGGCACCACCAAGATTGCTGTTTCTTCTGTTCCCTACACCTTTCTTATGTCCAGTTCTTCCCCCCTGTTTATTTCTTTACTTTCTCCTACCATTTCTCAGTTTTTCTACATCATAATTGGTCTTCCTTAGCCAGCCAGTAGATAGTGGATTCCTTTTTTTCAGAACAGTGAACTGATCGATTACATTATGTCAACTCTATTCCTCAAGTCTTCAGTCTTTGCAACTAAGATGTTTTGTTAACAGAGATTCCTTTGTTTGGGTTGTTATTTGTTTTATTTTGTTCTATGTTTATAGTTGGATTCAAAGCTGGAAGTCCAATTACAGAGAAAATAAGATGTTACTACATCAAAGAGCACCTTATGTGAATATACTTAAATGCTTTTCTATTATAAATAAAATCTAGAATCTGTGATTCCCTTCTTTGGTTTTACCTGCAAAAAGGCAAGGTGTCCGGTTCAATGGCTGAGTCAGCAAATCTATGTTTATCATATTTTACATGCTTTAAATTTCCTTAGCAGGCATTCATGGAGCAGGGAAGGATGAAAGTTCTGCAGAAATCAGATAATTCCTGGCATTACAATTCCAGTTCAGATCAAGTTGCTTCTTACACATAGCTAAGATGAGATCGGATTAAATTTCCATGGAATCATTCAACCTGTCTGACCACTGTTTTCTGCTATCAGAAGAAATTCAAGAGTACCAAGAATTAGCCAAGGCCGGGAGAACCAGGCATACAGATACTGATAGAAGAGGAGGGGAAAGAAAGT
>NW_012137303.1:1085950-1087252 GCF_000956105.1 Propithecus coquereli
ATGGAAAAGAATCCAAATTCTGTAAAATAATTTAAAGAAGTTTATTCTGAGTCAAATTTGAGGACCAAGATGACCAGGAGCCATGCCCAAAAAACCTTGAACAAGTGGACTCGCTATGGTTGGGTTACAGTTTGTTTTTACACATTTCAGGGAGACAGGGATTACAGGTAAAGTCATAAATCAATACATAGAAAGCATACATTGGTTTGGCCTGAAAAGATGGGCCATCTCAAAGCAGGGGTGGGGGAATGGGGGGAGTAGGGGATGGTTACAGGTTACAGGTGAGTTTAAAGACTCTTTGATTTCTTTGACTTATAATTGGTTAAAGAAATGAAGCTTTGTCTAAAGGCTTGGAATGTTTTAAGTTAAGATAGGGAAGTCTGTAACCTGAGAAACGCTACCAGCCATATAGTGTGTAAATTGAAGACCTGCAGGTTTGTCTTGGGTAGCCTTAAACCTGTCAATGAATTACAAAGGATAGCTACAAGAAGGGTGGGGGGCATGATGAGGCATGTCCGACCTCCCTCCTCAAGGCAGGCAATTCAGTTTTAGGGTACCCCCTTGGCCAGGACGGGATCCATTCAGTCAGTCTGTTGGGGGGAAGACTTAAGATTTTATTTTAGTTTATATATATCTATACCTCTCCTATTCATTCTACTTCTCTGGAGAACCCTGACTAATACAACTCCTATAGGATTTATATAAAATCTAATCAACATTCCATGAAAATTTTGGAGAATCTGATTAGATTCTGACGGTCTCAGGAAGAAAAAATAGATAAAGTTTATCAAAGAAAATTCTAATTGAAAAATATGAATAACGAGATAGGACTAGCCAAACTGGATCTTTAAATATATTATAAAGCTATGATAGTTAAAATAAGGCACTACTGAAAGAAGAAAAAAATACAGATATAGGTGTCCTATATCAGGAATTGATTTTGTTCCACAAAAAAATTTACTAGAAAATAAAAGTGGTATCACTGGAAAGAAAGAATTATTCATTATTAACTTGTGCAGGAATAACTGAATAGGAATTTAAGGGAAATAAAATTAATTTAGACCCATCTCTGAAAGTGTATAATGAAATAAATCCCAGATCCGTTAAAAAGTTAAATATTTTTAAAACATTCTTTGTAAATGACCACTTGAACAAGATATTAGATCTGTGAATCGAAAACCAAGGATGACTTTCTAAGCTTAAAATCCTTAAAAAAAAAATCATAAAGCAAAAGACTAACTGCTCAGATTACACAAAATTTAAAACTTTTATTTGACAATAAACTGCATAAGCAATTCTTTT
>NW_012137303.1:1088459-1144348 GCF_000956105.1 Propithecus coquereli
TTTTTTTTTTTTTTGAGACAGTCTCTGTTGCCCAGGCTAGAGTGCCGTGGCATCAGCCTAGCACACGGCAACCTCAAACTCCTGGGTTCAAGCAATCCTCCTGCCTCAGCCTTCCAAGTAGCTGGGACTACAGGCATGCGCCACCATGCCCAGCTAATGTTAGAACCGGTTCCCCTCGGCCCCAGGAACAGAGAGGCAGAGTCACCGAGGCTGCAAATGGCAAAGGAGTTTATTGGTTAGCTCGAGCTAGGGTCCAAGTCCCAGAGCACCAACACAGTGGCCTCCTCTATGAACCAGGACCCCGCCCTGGGGTAAAAGTGAAGCTTTTATACTTCCTTTTGCACACGACACACCGGTGGCACACCACACGCAGGTTCCACAGACACGCTGGGCACACCATCCCTCCTCCCCCCTTAGTCCATTGGTTCCTTTGAAAGTGGCGGATTGTTTGGACTCCTGATTGGTTGGCTCCAAGCCCCGGGATTTTTAATTTTCGCCCCGGCGCCAGTTTTGGTCCGCCTTTCGGTTTCGGGGAAACTGAAACTTAGGCCTACTCTAGGAAGTTCAGCCTGTCATGGAGTTACTCCTGCCCTGTTTTTCATTCTGATTAGCTATATTCGACTAACAACTAAAAGCAAGAGCGGTTACAGAAGCAAATGGCATTAGTTAGAATCAAAGAGAACACATTTTTCTAATCTAAAACAGTTTCTGTTCCACACAAAACAAAGTACGTTCTCCTACTATCAATTCCTGCCTTTCACTAATTTTTTCTGTATATTTTTAGCTGTCCAAGTAATTTCTTTCTATTTTTAGTAGAGACGAGGTCTCGCTCTCCAACTCCTGAGCTCAAACGATCCACCGCCTAGGCCGCCCAGAGGGCTAGGATTGCGGGTGTGAGCCACCGCGCCCAGTCTCACTTTATTTTCTAATTTGCAAAGATACTTCTAAGTTTTCCACTGTCAGCCATTGATATATTTCTCAGATTTTCTTTTTCTACCTCAAGAAAACCAGAGACATATGAAACAAAGAATGAACGACCAGCAGAGTGAGAGTATTGTGCCTGCTCTGCTCTGGGCCTGAGCACAGTGGTAGAGTGGTGCCTGGGCTGTGGGCAGGGGAGGATGAGAGTCTCCGGGTTGGATGCTGTTCAAACCACTTACCTGTGTGTCTTTACTTGCAAGGGAGAGGATGGAAGAGAGGCTGTGCCCTCGAGAGGAAGGCTGGAGGAAGGGCAGGGAAGGGGCAGGCGTAAGGCCTGAAGACCCCGTTTTCCCCTAACCATCCTCTAGGAGACCTTGAGTGTGTCCCCATCTCTCAGAAACCCGGTTTCTGAAGGTGACCTCACACCGCTGTTTTGGACTAAAAGAAGCAGTGCTAGGCCAGGCGCGGTGGCTCAGCCTGTAATCCTAACACTCTGCGAGGCCGAGGCGGGAGGATCGCTTGAGCTCAGGAGTTCCAAACTAGCCTGAGCAAGAGCGAGACCCCGTCTCTACTAAAAATAGAAAAAATTAGCCGGGCGTGGTGGCTCAGGCCTGTGGTACCAGCTACTCGGGAGGCTGAGGCAGGAGGATCACGTGAGCCCAGGAGCTGGAGGTTGCTGTGAGCTAGGCTGTCTGAGCGAGACTCTGTCTCAGGAAAAAAAAAAAAAAAAAAGCAGTGCTAGAAAATCCTGTAAAAACTGTCCTATTGTTTACTTGTTTAGGGCAGAAGGGACACTGCTTCTTTACTCCGTGGAGGAGACCCAGCCCCGGGTGATCCAGCCTCTGATGCCTGCTCTGTTAGCCCCGCATAGACCTGGAAAACTCCTCCCTGACCCCGCCCCATCTCACACATTGCCAGCTACGGCCAAATACAGATTTCATTAGGCCAAATGTCCTCCTCACCTTCTCCAGCGCCCGTGTCAAGAAATGAAACCCAAGTGTTTCTGAATCATCATCATCCAAATGAAAAGTACCAACCATGTTTCCTCCCCAGAAACGCCTTGCCCAGGCTCTTTCAGTGGCAGGAAGTTTCCATTTACCAAGACATATTAACCTCCAGCTTCCAGAATAGGATCTTAGGCCATTCACAGGCCTGAGTTCATGGCTGTGGCCTTAGCTCTCTCAACGTCGCTCCCTCAACGGGAGTCTCTGAACTGAGGATCACACGCTGGGCCCCAGAAGAAAACTGCTCCCCCCACAGAGAAGGGTTATAGTGAAAACCCTCCCTTTACCTCTAGGGGGTCAAGTGTAAGCTAACCTGTCTTCTTTCCAAATTTCATTTGTCGATTCGAACATGTCTCAACTGGAGCAGTTGAGACATGCCGGCCCGCGCTGGGGACCCGCCATGCGTGGCAGGTTATGGTCTCTGACTTCTGGGTCAGGTATCACAGTGAGCACAGAGACCCAGCAGCCATAGGAATGCTGGGCAAACAATGCTGCCCCTCACGACATCACCGCTGAAACCCCAGACCCAAGGGGGAGGGAGCTGGTGTGGGGGCAGGGCCAAGAATCTCAGGTCCAGGGAGAAGGGCGAACAGCTCAACACACCCCAGTGTGTGTGCGTGGGGGGGGGGGGCGGGGGCGCTTGGCCTAGAAGGAAGGATAGATGGATGGAAAGAATGTGAGCAGGGCGAATGAAGGGACAGGCGAAAACGCCTGCCCGAAGCTGTTTGTTTGCTGTGTGCAAAGGTCAGCTGAAAACAGCTGATGTGTACCAATGTCTTAAAGAAGTTGGCAAATGGCCCCTCCAGCCAAGTTCTTTGTTCTAAGAAGTATTAGCTGATATCTGCACACCCTGTTCCTTATATGCAAAGAGTTACGCTTGCTTAAGTTTCCACATTCTTGTGTACTCCCTGACCTCTTGCCCATATCCTTGGTAATAAATACTGGAAAGAACTTAGCTGAGGCCATTTTCTCCTTTAGACTTTGGTCTCTCCCCTTCTCTCTGAACACTGTGTTTCGAGAAATTATTCCTTTGCCACCGAACACTGGAGCAAAAAGATGCTGCTACCTGTGTGTGGGGGGCGGGGGAAAGAGGAATCCCCTCCCCTATAAGGCAGGTACCTGGGGTGACTGTAAGGTCTGTTCCCTGGAGAAAGGGTCCAGAGCCCAGCTCCATCCCAGCCCCTCAGACCCCACTGAGTGCCCAGTGACCTGGTAGCCAACAGGCTCAGGGCTCAACCTGGGGGCTCAGTTATGTCATTCTCAGCCCTGCCTGCTTTACATACCTTTTCCTCTTTTAAAACAACCTGTTCTATCTTTATGTCACTGAGTCTACTTGCTGTGTCACATTTGGAATTATGCAAACTGTTATCACAAATAAAGCACGTACATTAAAAAAGTGACCAAGTTGAAAATGGGCCAAGCTCTGATGCCTACCATGTTATGCATGTGCCCAGCCCTGCGGATCTGGAAAGTGGGACCTACCTAGACCTGTTTGTGCTCTCAAGCCCTAGACAAGCCACCATCCATCCTGGAGCAAGTCACCCTCCAGGCATGGCTGCAGAGGAGCTCCAGAACAAGGAGGGAGGAAGAGGGATGAGGGGCTCCCCTTTCAGAAATCTTCCCTGTCATCAGCTGCTATTTCACCATTAGAGATTCATTCCTTTGGCTAAGATTGTGTTGCTAAAAGATGAGTTATCGGCTGTGTTAATTCAGTGAATTTCAGTGTTTAACAATCTGCAAAGTAATGAGGGCCTTGCTCAGTCCGTCCAGCGACAGCACCCAGGGCCGACGCTCCTGGAGGAGCAGGATCTGCAGAACCAGCGGCCCGACCTCGTACCGCGCAGAACCACCTACAGAAGAGCGTGTGGCTGCATACACTCTGAGCATTCGCTGTCCGCTCCTAGAGAGACCCGGGCTGGGACAGCCAAGACCAGCTCTCAGGGCATGAAGAGGGCCTGCAGATTGGACAGGTAGAGAAGTGGGTGGAGCGAGCACTGGGGAGACCAGGTCGGACGGGGGGGAAAAAGTGGGTCCGACGAAGAAAGCCCGCAAAGGTATTTGGGTGGCAGGAAATTCCTGCTGGGCTGCCACTTGGAATCTGTAGTCTAACCCCTAACACTAAAGGACCAGCAAGTCTGCGCCTACACCTTCGGCGGCCCGAGGTAAGTGCCCGATCCTGCCCTCGCAGGCCCGCGGCACGCATGCGTGTTCCATGCAGTCCCAGGCGGAAGTGAGGAATGAGGCAAGGCGCCTGCCTGGGTCCGAGACTGAGCAGGGGCTTAGCCACAGGGTGTCACGCTGTTCCCACCAGCTTATTCTGTCCACATCAGGTAATATTTGAGTGAGACTCAGTGTTGTGAGCAGCGCAACGTCAGTTTGTGTCTTTCCATAAGATCAGACTTTTTTTGATGCTATTTCAACCATAGAAGTCATGAGCTAGGTGGAGTTCCCAAAGGAGCTAGTTCTCCTCAGTATTCCCGTTCACTCCTAGTCAGACCCGTGGGCGCACAGGCTCAAGCCGATCCACGAGTCAGTCGACATTGCAAACCATACATAGTAGTATACTTAATCAGTATGTAAATGTTATGGATAAAATCCCCACATCAAACAACGTGACATTTAACAGCAAGAAAAAAGGGATAGCAAAGGGGTTAAGGAACCAGTCCAAAAAGAGTGACGTTAACGAGGAGAGTGCCCTGGGCCAGTCCAGTCGGTGGTCAACGGACAATTGTCGGTGTCTTGCAAGGCAGAGTGCTTGATTTGGGCACAGCCTTCTGTAGCAGATGCTGGGTGCTCACCACGAGTGACAGCAGCACAGTCTCTGTAAGGATGACCGGGCCTAGCTGGTAAAGGCCTGCTCTTTTTATGGCCCTTGATTCCTTTGGTGAGGATTGATAGTAAAGGGTTATGCCTTTATCTGGTTGGATGTAGTCTGTGAACATCAAGTCTCTGTTGGCATGATGCCTTTTGACATGGAGTATTTTTCTAAGATGGAGTCACTTATGTCAAGAGTGCTCTATACACTCAGTTTAAAAAAGGGCCATTCCTGGAGCATTTGAGGCATTCGTTGCAGATTCGGGGCTGCTTTTGGGGAGTGATCCTGGAGCAGATACAGAAGTGGAGAAGTACAATTGTGGAAAAATGGGTGAGTGTCAGGACCTGCTAGTGATCACAGGCATGGGGGAACCCGAGATGCCCCAGAGGAAAATGAAGAGTTCACGACTGTATACACACTCTCATTAATGTTTAATGGTTAATTTTTCCTATAATGTGAAAGTAGTTGTAAAAATATTGAAAAAGTAAAGAGGAGGTGTATTAAAACAACATTAAGTTTCAATATTTTATTTATGTCCAAATCAGAATTTATTATAATTTTACTTTTCTGGCTTTAAAGAAAGCCAAATTATACAAAATATGTTTAAGATATAATTCTAAGCTTATCTTGTTTTTAAATGAAAATATTGCCATGTTTGACATTTTCTCATAACCCAGTTACAATAAAATATTTTTAATGAATTTCAGCTCACTGAAATATGTTTTGCAGCATTTCACTATGACTAGTATTGTTTAAGAATACTAATAAATCCAGGCCACTACCAAATTTTTTATAACTACATAATAAGAAAATATCACAAATCAGTTTTAAGAGATCTAAACACTGGAGATTTAAAAAATACTATTGCGTTCTGCTTAAAGCCATTTAAGATGAAATATATTAAAACAAATTGTCAGAATATTAAAGAGTCAAGACAGTTGCTCCTTTTTGTAAATTACATGCATTCATTGCAAATAAATTTTCACGTATTAAAAATGCAGAATTCAAAGGTACTTAGTTTAATTTTGTATATCTTCATTTCAGAGGTAAAGGTAGGATGTTCGTAATTTTACTTTTGGTTATAAGCCTCTTTCCCATAAAAATTAGTATTTTTATGTGTAGATTAATCCTTGCCCATGTCTTTTCACTTATTTTCTAAGTCAGAAAGTACATCCTGCGTCTTGTTGAAGGTTTACATTCCTCTAACATATGTCAAAGTTACTTTCTCATGTTGGTCTGTTTTTCACATTAGATAATTTTTCTTGACTTTCAAGTTTACTTACCTTTCCATCGGCTGTTAAATACACCCAGTGAATTTTTATTTTGCAAATTGTATTTTTCATTTTTAGAATTTCCATTTTATTGTGTCTGTTTCTCTGCTAAGGTTTTCATTCATTGAAAACATGTTTTCTTTTTCTTTTCTTTTCACTTAATTTAGAATAGTTATAATAGCCCCTTTAAATTTTTGTCTGTTAGTTTCAACATCTGGTTCATTTCAGGGTTGGGCTTGATAGATTTTCTTTTCTCTAGAAAATGTGTTGCATTTTCTTGATTCTTCATCTATTGGGTAATTTTGGATTGTATCCTGGACATTATGAATTAAGTTCTGGAGAGTCTAGATTTGGTTATTTATTGAGTGTTGTTTCCTGTGTGTTAGCAGATAATTCTCTTGGCTACACTTGAACTGCAAACTTCTTGGGTGGCAGCTCTTATGTCAGTTCAAATATTTTTTTCTTTCACTGTTATATTAATACTATTGTATATAATATCACATACCCTATATATGTAATCAAGCTTACATTTTCTTGTGCTGGGACAATTATTATCAACTGGGAAAAAGTTAGAACACATACAAACATAAGCTCTAACTATATTAAATATTTGACTTAAGAAATGTAAAAGTACTAGAAAAACATCAGACATATTCATACAGCATTTAGATGGAAAAGTTCTTTTTTCTAAACATGATATAAAACAAAGAAGATAAAGTTCATAAAAAATATAAAATTTAATTTGGGCAGTAGACACTCTAAACAAAGTCAAAAACAAATGGGAAATTGGGAAATATGTTTGCAACATATATGGCAAAGAGTTCTTCTATTTTAAAACATGAATCATTTCTACCAATCATTAAAAAAAAATAAACTACCACCAAAGGGGCAAAAAAATATCAACAGGCAATTTGCATAGAAGAAATAAAAATAACAAATACAGTCATGCACCACATACTGATGTTTCAGTCAACGATAGACTGCATACATAACAATGGTCAGTGCAATAGGCTATTCCATGTAGGCTAGGAGTATATTAAGCTATGCCATCTAGGTTTGTGTAAGTATACTCTGTGATGTTTGCACAACACAATTGTTTAACAACACATTTCTTAGAATGTATCCCCATCATTAAGTGATGCATGACTGTGTGTAAAAACCTATTCAACCATAAACAAAGAAATTCAAATTTAAAAATAATTCAATATTTTATCTCATTTTCAAGATAAAAAGATATATTTATGACACACAATGAAGTCAAAGATGTGAAGTAACAATCATTCTCCTACACTGCCAATCAGGATGTATTATAAAATGGTGCACATTTTTTGGCAAATAGAAAGGCAGAATACTTACCAAATTTTAACTTTGCAGTCGTAATTCCTTTAGTGTATATGCACATACATACATATACAAACACATATACAAATTACTCTCATGAATTTAGCCAGTGGAATTCATTTCACTGGTTATTGCTGGGCAACACAGAGTGGGAAGCCCATACCTCCCATCCCTGACCTACTAATTTTATTCCCCTACTTTCTTCCTCTAATCTTTTAAGAGTCTCAAGGCATCTTGTCCAATCCCTCCATTCTTTCTCATCTCCCTCTCTATCTCTGTACCCTATTTGGTCCTCTCTAACATTTCCATCCTTCCTCCTCAACCCCCTCTGCTTGTAATCTATCCCATTTCTCCCTATTCCCTATCGTTTGTCTTCATTTTCCCACTAACTCTCCACCTACAATGTTGTGTTGCTTCCCTCTTTCATGTCGCTTTTCTTCATCTCTACTTTACTGCATCCTTCCAATTCCTTGCCCCCATAGAATATTATGGAGAAGCCAAGTCATAGGTGCTGGTCAATAGAAAGTTTTAGGGAAATGAATTAGGAAACATCAGTGGCACAGTAGAGTTGCCAGAAATGGGCAATTAGTCCTAAAAGAAGAGCTGGAAGGAAGATACAGCTAAATAATGACTGGACTGAAGGCTGGTAAACAGCAAGCAAGATGAGATAATGTTCTAGGTCAACGCCATGCTCCCCTATTGACAGGGATATTTAGGGTGAGGCATCACCATATGACTTGTATTTGTAGTTATAGATTGTTTCAGCTAAGAGGTTTGGGGACTAAGAATGAGAATTTAGAGAGGATTTTCATATTGAGTAGTCTGGGATTTTTTGAAATACATAAATAATGTCTAGATTACAAATTCTTTTTGTTTTTGGAGACAGGATCTTGCTTTGTTGCCTGGGCATGAGGGCAGTGGCATGATCATAGCTCTCTGCAACCTCAAACTCCTGAGCTCAAGCGATCCTCCTGCCTCAGCCTCCAGAGTAGCTGAGACTATAGGCATGTGCCACCACACCTGGCTAATTTTTCTATTTTTTATAGAGACAGGATCTTGCTCTTGCTCAGGCTGGTCTTGAACTCCTGACCTCAAGCCAATCCTCCCACCTCAGCCTCCCAAAGTGCTAGAATTACAGGCGTGAGCCACTGTGCCTGGCCTAGATTATGAGTTCTTATCTTTTCAAAAGATTTTAAACATGTACAGAAGGATAGATGAGGAAAATTCATTTTTGTATCATGAGATATATCATATGTGTGACTGGAGTTTTAACACTTAAAACAGGTCAGTGAGCTGCACACAGGTTATCATGTTTTCCAAAATTACTAGAGAATATGTATCCATACAGCCTCCCATCTGGCCCCTCTATATCCTCTGGGAGCTTCGTATAATAGGAAAGGGCTACTTTTGTTTGTTTGTTTGTTTAGAGAGGACTGACAGGAGAAATAAAATAATCCTGATCTCTAGGCCTATGTTTTATAAACAGAACAATGATACCTGTCTTGAGGGAAAAATATGACCCCTGAAGTGGGGGAAGTTTTCTGGGAAACTTCTGGGAACCCAGGCTATAACCAACCAGAGTCATTCCCTCTGAAGCATGAACCTGTAAGCATTCACAGCTTCCTAGGTTTCACTTCTACCCAGAAAAGGGAGGACACAGTGACTAAAGCTGTAATTTGTCAAAGGGGCTGTCCTGGTAGAACCTTTACACCCATCGCCTACAGTTGGGCTGGGGCTTCTTTGAGAAACAATAACTATTATCCTCTGCAAAAAGTTGTCCTCACACTCAACGAGATGGAAACAGTTCTGGACGATTTTGTCCTAATCCCTGGCTCTAGAAGAATTTTCCTTTAGTCCAAAAAGACACAGGGAAGAAGGGCTACTGAGACCTCCTCAAACCAGCGACCACGCCCCACTGAGCATCCTCCAGAGGGCGCCCTGCACATCAGGGTTCCCGAGGCTGTAGATGATTGAGTTCAACATGGATAGCTGATGACAGTGTTAAAGATTCCAACAGCTTTATCTTTATATGAAAGCTTGGCTGAACCAAGTTGCATTTGTAGTTAAAGTTGTAGTTAACATATCTGAACCATAGAATATGGCAACTACGGGGGGATGGGAACCACATGTGGAGAAGGCTTTCTTCCTGCCCTCAGCAGAGCAGATTTGCAGGACCATAGCTGCCACATAGGCATAAGAGGTGACAATGAGAGCCATGGGGGTACCTGCCATTATGAAATCCACAGCAAGGAGCAGCAGCTCATTGAATTGGGTTCTGGAGCAGGAGAGCTGGAAGACCTGCGGGAGTTCACAGTAGAAGAGATTGATCACATTGGGGCCACAGAAGTTGAGGGTAGATACTGAACTTGCAGTGGGTTGTGTTACAGGAACCCAATTCTGGTATAGTGAGCAATAAGCATGCCTGCCTGTTGCTATGGAGAGAGACATTACCGCTATCTTCCAAGGCTGTTTGCCATATACGCATCCTTGAAAAGGTAATCTACAACAGGAGTAAAAGTTTCAATAACAATGGTCACAGTTATCAAAGGTTAAACTCTTTCTCGAAAAGCAAAAAAGTTGCAGAATAACTCCCTCTCTTTTCCATTTGTGTGTTCCTTTCTCATCCCCTGCTTTGCTCAGCTCTGAGGATGCCCAGGTAAACCATACAGACTTGGTGTACAGATCTGGTCAGAGTTTGGGCTTAGTGGCTGTGGCTTTCAAATTATTTTGGCCATGGCCTATAGTTTGAAGTTTAGTTTACACTTTCATCTAGCCATACACATGTAACAGAAACAAAAGTTGCGTGAACTATTCCTTACTCTTACCACACACACTGCATTCCAATTATTTCCAATTCTATCCTGTTCTTAAAACATTAAGTTGATTTTATGTTGCCCTCACTAGGAAACTTTGGCCTGTAATGTAAATCATAAAGGTGAAGTACAACATGTAATATAGGGCAGTGGGTGCTGTATTAGCTGACCTGCCTGCCCTGCCCTTTCCCCTAAATTCAAGTCCCCTCTCCTAGAATGACCCAAAGCCTCAAGTTACCTAAGCATATAGGCACCAAGATCTTCTCTGCCCTGCTAGAAGCCACTAAAGAAAACAGAAATTGGCAGCTCTTGATTGGAACTTAATTTAGTAATTGCCCAAAGAAGGAATTTTAGCCTAATGGATCCAGAGGATAACAAAGACATTCAATTTTTTCTTGGTATTAAAAATCATCAAATGAACAAAATATCTAGAAAAAAATAACAGAACACTTCCTGACAATTGCCTTCTTAGTACAGGAGGTAGTATGTCAGCCTTATAATCTGAGGGTATTGAGCTTAATCCTCAAAGAAAGTATAGCATTTTACAGCAAGAAAAATATAACACAAAAAGTAACCCATTGTAATCATTATTACCATTGCTATTAGAGTCACACAAGAAATATCTTCAGTGCTCATCACCTCATAACTTTGGTAAGGCCACACAGTTATAGACTAAAGCTTTTCCTGTCTGTAAGGGCTAATCAAGTCCACTTGGGTTGTGACTCCATATTTAATCCATTGCTTTACAATGCTCAGCACTTTCTCAAAAGAAAGGAAACTTCCACTAACTTTAATTAAATATTGCAGGGCACCTCTCATAATCTTATTAAAATAAAGAGTGATGACTACTAGGTGCAGTGGCTCACACCTGTAATACCAGCACTTTGGGAGGCTGAGGCCAAGGCTGGTAGATTGCTTGAGTGAGACCAGCTTCGGCAATACAGCAAGATGCCACCCCCTGTCCCCTGAAAAAATTTAAAAATTAGCTGGGCATGGCAGTGGGCTCCTTCAACACAGGAGTTCTAGGTTACAGTGAGCTATGATTGGCCACTGCACTCCAGCCTGGTGACTGAGCAAGACACCATCTCTAAAAAAAAAAATTAAAAAACAAAGGTGGGAGGGGATCACAAAATTAAATACTCCAAAATGATTTAGACATTGTGGTCTCAGAGAGTGTGCCAAACAGTAAAATAATAAATGCTGACCCTGCTACAGTGCTTAAGAAGATTAAGGATTTACCTATATGTCAGTATGTATAGTTAGATGAGAGTGAAAAGATTTCCCTTCTTTTCACAGTCTTTGGGGAAGTTTGGGACAGAAAGAGAAGATAGTTGCTTGAACTTTTACATTTTGCAGAGACACCAGCCCTATTGTATTGATTGTTATCTGTGTTTGAGCAATAAGGATCCAGCTAACTTCAATTGGTTGCTTGACAGACCTGCCAAGGATGTTACTCCAGTTCCAAAAGGCAAACAATTTATATATTAGGCATCCATTAAATGACACTGTATTAAATTAACAGACATTATATTTCCAGTCTTTATCATTTTCCTGCTCTCTATACCTGTATGACCATTTGTCTCCATTATCCTGGATGTCTTTGAACACCTAAAACAATCACTCAAAACAGAATTCGTTGTTAAGAGATTATTCTCCATGGGTTTCTTACATTTCTTCATGTCTTGCTATTGAGGCAATTGCTCTTGACTTGCTATTGACTGCTCTTTGTTCTGGATTATCTTTTCAAGGATGCTTATATGGCAAACAGCCTTGAAAGATAGTGGTAATGTCTCTCTCCATAGCAACAGGCAGGTATGCTTACTGCCCACTGTACCAGATTTGGAACCCCAGAATTGTGGTTCCTCTCCTGTAACACAACCCAATGCAAGTTCAGGTGTCATATAGCCCTCTTGGTGTTGCCCTCTGGGAATTGGAGCTGAAGAAACAGAACAAAAATGCTGATAATCTGGCTATTGCTATTACTGTGAATAATAAAGTGTTTTTTGTCTCGACCCAGGAGCATCATGAACTCTGCCAGCATCCATGAAACTGTGTCAGGCCAACTTGTTAGTTTGCAAGTTGGGTAAAATCTCAGACACTTTACAGTTCTCAGACACTCATCAGTCTCCTGCTCTCTCCTCTTCTGTCTCATGTGTTATCTTGGTTAGTAATACAACCATCTACATAAATTCAAAGCTGGAAATTTGGATGCCCTCTCAAACTCCTTCCTTTCCCTCACCATCCTTCCATATTCAATTGCCAAATCTACCTTGTTAATACTTCAGAGGAAGAAGTACAGGGAATTTTGTGAAAATCTTTCCTTTTATGTTTTCATCCCACCACTCAAAGGCTCTTGCCGTCTCTTTTTCTTTTCTTCTTTTTTTTTTTGTTGAGACAGTCTCGCTCTGTTGCCCAGGCTAGAGTGCCGTGGCGTTAGCCTAGCTTACAGCAACCTCAAACTCCTGGGCTCAAGCAATCCTTCTGCCTCAGCCTCTTGAGTAGCTGGGACTACAGGCATGCGCCACCATGCCTGGCTAATTTTTTCTATATATTTTAGAAAGAGACAGGGTCTCGCTCTTGCTCAGGCTGGTCTCAAACTCCTGACCTCAAGTGATCCTCCTGCCTCGGCCTCCCAGAGTGCTAGGATTACAGGCATGCCACCGCGCCTGGCCTCTTGCCATCTTTTGTGGGACTACGGCAATTGTCTTATAACTACCTTTTTTTAGCAAAATGGATAGCTGTTCTGCCTCATTCTCTTAAAGTTCTGATTTCTAGGCCTGAATAAAGCAGTATATTTTATAGTCAGGAAACCTCTGGTGCAAATGTTCCCCTTCTAATTCAACCATTCAAAGGCTGAGAAGGAGATTTTTGTGAAATTCAAATTTCATCAGGCTTTTTCCCGAGGAAAAGAGATAGGATAAAATCTGAAGTCCTTTGCAAGGGAAAGAAGGCCCTGCTGACCTGGCTTTGCCTCTGATGGTAAATTTCACCACAACCCCCATCTTTGCCTCTTATGCTTCACCTAACCTCAATTTAACTTATGGCTGCCAGGTCTCTGGAAAGATATGAGCACTCTAGGAGCTCTTCCCATCAAAGGTCATGCTTACAGCCAAATCCTTTTGTGTAAAGTCCCCTTTGAGTCTTTCTTTGCATGGATGGATGGCTTGGAAACCATGAGGTCAAACCTTGATCTTTTCACTTTTGCTTTTTCCTACTCTTTCATCAGATGGGAAGCTTTTTCTCTTTTGCTGGGAGCTGATCTCCTCCTCTCTCTGGTGAGGTCAGGGCCCTTGGGCGTGCCTCCTAGGCTTGGCACACAATTGAAGCTCAATAAGTGCTTGGTGAATAAATCAAGGAACTAATCTTTAAAAGCAGGTTCTCCTCTCTAAAGGCTCCTGCTCTTTCTTCCTACTTTGCTACTTCCTACACCCACCAGATTAATACATCCTTCCTTATACCACTGCTGGAGTGTATGGACAGCACTATTTTAGCACTTATGTCTAATTGACTAAATTAATGGGCTGAACTCTGATTTATCTTTGTGTCTCCATCCCCTTGCCCAGCACAGTTCTTGACGCCTGGTATGTGAGCAACTATTATTGAATGAATCAAGGAGTACCTGTCAGATGCGATAAACATGGGTGTTTCTCTCCCCATCTGTCTCAAAATTATTGTCCCCTAAATAAGGCATAGTAGTAGGAGGAGTGTGTGAGACTTGGGACTAGTTTTGAAGTCTTTAACTCTCAAAGACTTCATGTGATTAAGTCCATCATGATCACCTAAAAGAAATTTGAGCAGGTACAAGAAAAGTAATGATAAAATTACTAAAATCTTTCTCAAGTCAGTAGTAGGCAGAAAAAAAATTACTAAAACCTGCATTTATGGAAGGTTTTCAATGTGCCAAGCACTGTGTTAAGCACTTTTGCCGAGTTCCTTAATCGGGGGGCTGGTGAGGTTGGATGGGGAAAAAAATTCTACATCTTTAAAATCTCTAACCTAGAGCTGAAATTTAACGTCTCCTTCACTTATACGTGTAAGTGGCGAAAAATCACATTTTTAAAATCACAGTAGGTTGTTACAAATATCCAATACTTGTTTTGAAATTATGGTGGTCATAAGGCAGGTCTTGATGTTTGTTTAATACATTAATGAAGAAGCACACATATTACTGTATCACAAATTATTTTAATTGTTTGATAACTGTTTTGGTTAGTGTAATTGGTTTTCTTTGTAATCATATGTATTTTTTTTGTGTGTTTTAAAAAATGTAATTTTGACAAGGGCTTCATCCTGGGGCCAGAAGGTTCTCCGGCACCTAAGAGATTAAGAAGGCTCGCAGACATTTACAATCTCAGAAGAGACCTCCCAGTGTTGTTTGAGCCACGGCGTGAAGCCAGAGCAAGGTCTTCAAGGGGTCTGAGGAGAAAGGCCTGGAAAGAACGCAGGGTCCCAGCCTCCCCTACCCAGCTGGGGAATGTGGATGCAGTCCAGAGTGGCCCGGCGCGACATGACACCAAGAGATGCGATCTCCCATCCGCCTAGACCGGGTCAGAAACGCTCCCTACTGGCGAGTGCGGAGCGGCTGGAGGGCCAGGCAGTTGGGCGGTTCAAGCAGGGCTCAGGATGGAAGCCGCTGGAGGGTTTTGAGACAGGAATGACGTACATTTTATGAGGATCATTGTAACCACTGTTGAGAAAAGAATGTAATGGAACAAGGGCAGATACAGAAAAATAAATTTCCCTCCCTCTTCTTTCCAACTCTTCCAGGTCTAATGTCTCAGATTTGAGGGCCAGAAATTTGATATTAAAAACTCTGGATCACACAGGCTGATTCATGTCAGACACTCAACTTCTCAAAATAGTTATAAACCAGGATGTTAATTTGTAAATTTACAGGTAGAACTATAAGTGCCAAATGGATCAGGAAAGTACACAAAAAGGTTTAAAGATTGATTTATGATTTTCTAATTTACACTTCCCCACTTCAGGAATTTTTTTTTTCTTAGATTTCATGGGCCCCTATCCAGAGGAATATTTCTATCTAAAAAATTGCATCTTTGTGTAGAAGATATACTAAAATTCTAAATTTTATGACCACTTTCCCCCCTGGAATTTATTGTCATCTCATTACTACCCTTCACTGGAAATTTTAACTGTTTAGCTTGTAGAATATGGTCATTTCTTGCATTTGATGGTTTCCTAGTATCTTAGAAGTTCCTTAGTCAGTTTACTCAGAAACATCAAATTATTTTTTGGGATGAGTTACATTTGAGATTTATACCAGGGAGCCTCAATTTTTTCAACAACAGGGACTTGTAGGCCCTGGAGTCATAGACCTACCTGGGTCTTATTCTGGATTTTATTCTTATTCTTGATCTCAAGGCAAGTTACTTAATCTCTGTTTGCCTCAATTTAACTAAATGTAAAGTTAAATGAGAATAATATTATTCACCTCATAGGGTTGTGGAAATGAACTTATGCATGTAAATCACTGGGCACACACAGTGTGTGGTAAACATTAACACATAATAAGAGTTTTCCTTATTATAGTCAAAAGCATAATATATTTGGTTATTCATCCTAATCATTTTTTTGATTCAACAAATACTTTATTGACTACTATGTACCATATTCTCTTAACATCTTTGCAAATGTTATTATTCTTTCTAGAAGCCTTTTCCCCACTTCTTGCCTGACCGCCTCCTATATGTTTTCATTTTGCTGTTCAGGTGTCAACATGCTCCAGGAAGTCCTCCCTAAGACCCCTTCATGCTCTGGCATCAGGGTTCCAGTCTCCTTTAGTGTTACCACAACACAAAGCACACTACTGTGTGGTGACTTATCTCTTTACCCCATTCGACTTTGAGCTCTGAAGACAGAATGTTTCTTTTATCTTTGATCCTGATTTGTTGTCCAGCAAAGAGAAAGTACAGATAAATGTTTGTTGTTTACCAAAGAAAATGGAATAGAAATAGTTCAGCAGAGGAAGCATAGTGATACAGCATGACAAAGCAGAATTGCCAGCAATTCAATATTACAAAGGGAGATATTGTTGTTGAAATTATGTAATTTCAGTTTTAGTATATACACTACTGGGTTTAGTAAGGGCCTCATATGGAGAGGCCTGGCCCTGGCCCTCAGATTGCCAAGTAATCTTTTTTTTTTCTTTTCAGTTTTTCAGTAGTGATGAGGTCCTGGTAAATAGGAATTATTTTTTTTTCAAATTTCCAACACAGCTTTATGCATCAGTATGCTAACTGGGTAAATTATAATACCATTCCAAACCAGAGTCAGTACCAAAAAAAAAAAAAATTATAATACTAACCAGTTCCATATAGTATCTCTAATTCTTTTAGAAACTTTGCAAAATAGGTATGATTTCTTCTTTTGCTACTGAGGAAACTGTGGCTCAGAGAGGTTAAGCAATCATCCAAACTTGGCATTCATTATTTACTGCCAACTCTCTCACACTTCACATCCAATTCACTCTCCTCCACAGCTCCCTACCAGGTCCAGGTCATCAACATGTTTTGCCTGGACTGTTGTGACAACTGTCTAACTGGTCTTCCTCCTTCCACACGTAGCCTTTTACAGTCTATTGCCCATGCAGCAACCATTCACACTCACACATATATACATATATTTACACACATACATACGTACGTATACACCACCTTAGATTGTGTCATTTCTTTGCTCAAAACTATAATAGCGTCCCATTACTTTCAGAGAAAATTTACAGGCTGCAAAAATCCTTCATTTTCTGGCCCTGGCTATCTCTTATCTCTGTAATCATAGCAACTATCACTCTTCCTCACCTTCACTCCAATTCAGCTGTTTTTGCCTCCTTGTTTTTCCTCAGTATGCCAAAAACATTTTCACCTAATCTTTTTGCACTTGCTATTCCCTCTGCTGGAATGCTTTCCCCTCAGATTCACATCTTTTGTTCTTTTACTTCATTAAGGGCTCTGTTCAAATGTTATTTCATCGGAGGACTCACTAACCACTCTAAATAGTACCCACCTACACTTCTTTACTTAAGGCCCTTTGTCACATAAATGTGTATACTTTCTATGCTTTCCCCCCTCCCCATCTGGAACATAAGCTTTGAGAAAGCAGAGACTTTTTTTTTTTTTTTTTCTACTGCTGTTATCCCCAGCATTTGGACTATGCCTAACATTAGAAAAAGGAATAAAAGGTATAAGGACTAAGAAGAAACAAAACTGTTTGTATATACAAAACATATGGTTGTCTATATATGAAACACACAAGAATTTACAGATATGAGAATTAATGAGAAGTAGTAAGGTCGCTGGATACAAAAATTAAAACAAAAATTAAAACATTAGCTAAAAACAGAAAATATAATAACTAAAAATACACCATATAAAAGTTTTAGGAAGTTCCTAGGAAATATTAACAAAATACATTTATGGAGAAAATTATAAAACTTTATTGAAAGATATTTAAAAAGCCTAAATAGAGAGCTATACTACATTTATGGACTGGAAGACAACATTGCAAAGATGACATGGCTCACCAAATTAACTTATAAATTTAACATAAATACAATCAAAATTCCAACATGTTTTTGGTTTGTTTGATTTAAAACTTGTCAATCTAATCCTAGAAGTTGTATGGAAGACCAAATGGCTAAGAATAGCCAAGACACTCCCAAGTAAAAAAAAAATCAGTGGTAATGTTGAAGGTAGAGGTGAGATTGGTCAACACTGACAAAATGTGCAGACATTTTGGTTTCTATCAAGATCTTTTTCTAAAGTTGTAGTAGTTAGGACTGTATAGTTGTGCCACAGGGTTAGACAGATTGACAAGTGAGTCAGAATAGAAACCATCAACAGACCCACACACATACAAAAAACTTAATTTATGAAAGAGCCAGTGTTACAGATCAGTGGGGAAAAGTTGAACTTTTCAGTAAATAGTGCTGGGACAAGCACTTATACATATGGGAAAAAATATTAAATTGAATACCTCGTACTTTTCATAAAAATCAGTTCAGGGCAGACTAAAGCCAAATGTGAAAAGCAAAACTACAAAACTCTTACAAGGCGGTAAAGAATATCTTTATGACTTTGGGTAGGAAATGATCTCCCCAAGCCAAATTATATTCAGCTTTATAGATAAAGATACTTTTCAAAAACAGTTACTTCCAGCAGGACATAGGTGGCAACCTATAACATTTTATAACTTCCAAACTCCCCTCCTGAAAAAGTCACTGTAAAAGTCAACATCTTTTTTTGCTGCTTTGAACAGGAAAGGTTTTCAGAGGGGGTGGACACTTCACATGAGGCATGTATAAGCTTTTCACAGGCCAACTCTGACACGGAAGAAATGAACTAAAACATGCAGAGTTTTCCACAGGATGAATCCATAAACTAAAAATAGGAATCTTGGCTCATTTGAGTGACAATATTTCAATGTCATCACCTGAGAGCCTGAGTTTTGTTACCTAACACAGTTGATTTTAGGGATGGCAAGGCCAAGTCTATGCTGATGGTATCGGGGAAGGAGAAGACGTGAAATTTAGCTTCCCCACACTGTAAGGCTTCTGTGCCAAAGTGACTAACGTGAATGTCAGAGAATTTCTCCTGGGAACCAAGAACAGTCTTCAAAAACCAAAACAGAAAATCCTATTTTCCAGCATTTCAATTCAGTTTCTGAGACACACTCTATTAGTGGTATTTGCCCTTTCCACAAAAAACAACAAAGTGTCCTGGGTGCTAACAACATAACTTAAAAAAAAAGAAAAACCCAAATCCTACATTTTTATAAAACTTGACTTAAAAAAAGTAGTATTTCAAACACTAGAGTCATTAGAAGTAGAGAGCTATCAAAAACGTACATTCACTTGGCATCCCCGGTGCCTTCTGCTTTCTGGGACTGGACTGTAGAGGCATCTTGGTTTTTTGCAGGGTTGTTCCCATCCTTGCCAGCATCTGCTTTTCCTTTTTTTTCTTTGGGCAGCTTCTCTCCCTTCTTTGCAGGGGCCTTTTTAGGCCTGGGCTCTGGTTTTGGAGGGGCAGGTTTAGCAGACAACCGTGCCGATCTCCTCTGTGGTTCATCCTTGATCTTCACTTTATCACCTTTAGCATCTCCTTTTGCCTTTCTTTTGGGCATGGTGGTTGCAGTGCTTGGCAGGTGGCTTTGCCAGTCCAAGGGGTGCTTATCTTCCTTACACTGCTCCTGGAAAGATTTCTTTAGTGAGACATTAAAAAGTGTAACTCATAAAGGGAAAGATAGACAAATTTAACATTAAAAATCAAACTTAACTATATTTTTAATAACTTGTATATATCAAAAAGATAGCATAAAAGTAAAATAATAAGTTACCAACTGTGCAAAGATATTTGTAACACATACAACTGATAAAGGATTAGAATCCAGAATATATAAAGAATTCCTGGGCTGGGCCAGGTGGCTCATGCCTATAATCCTAACACTTTGGGATGCTGAAGTAGGAGGATAGCCTGAGGCCAGGAGTTTGAGAACAGCCTGGGCAACACAGTAAGACTCTCATCTCTACAAAAAAAATAAACAAAGAATTCCTACAGATCCATGAGAAAAAGACAAAACAAAAATTTTAAAACTATGGGCAAAAGTGTTAACGAGTAGTTTGAAGAAGCATGAATGGGGAATAAGCACATAAAATATGTAATAGGAGAACCACAGGATATAACATTTTATACCTATCAAATTTATGAAAACTAAGTTGTCCGATAATATCAAGGGCTCAGCAGATGTCAACCAGTCAAAACCCTATGTACTGATGGGTGGGGATGTATGTGTGCAAATTAGTGTATTCACTTTGGAAAACAATGTGGTATTATGTAAAGCAATTTTACTTCTAGATGTTTACTTAGAGGGATTCTTAGAGGGGTGCACAGGAGATCCCTACAAGAATGTTTATAGTAACACTGCAATTTCAAAAAACTGTAAACCATTCAAATGTCCTTCAATAGTAGAATGGATAAATACATTTTGGTAATATCTATAAAAGGGAATACTGTTCAGCAGCAGAAACAAATAGATTACAGCTACATGCAAAAACAAGGACGAATCACAAGAACAAAATGTTGAGCAAAAAAAAAGCAAGCTACAGAAGAATATGTATAGATCCATTTGTATGTGTAAAACAATGACACGTTTAGGGTACAAGCAAGTAGTAAAATTAATAAAAGGGATAAATACAAAAATTGGGACAGGGATCACCTCTCGGGGATTGGGAAAGGGACATGTTTGGAGAGGGCATGGGGTATGGAGCTTAGTCCTGAGATAAGGGGTTGGGAGTGGCATTGTCTTCTCTAAACAACAGAAGGGAAGCACATGGCTGATGTGCTCTCTATATTTTACACAGAAAAATTGTGTCTGCTGAAGAATAAAAATATTTTTAAAATGTGCATAGTCCAGAGCACAAATTCAGAGCCATATAGGTAAGAATAGAAAATGATTTATTTTGAGTTTGGGTAATTAGAACCTGGGCCTATGGCTGGCGTTCGTGGGCACTTGTGACTTTTTTTTAAAGCTTTTGGCCAAGATTAGCTACTCAGACCTTCTGCCCCACCCTTTAAAACATTTCCTGGGAAATTTTGTAACACCGTTAGCTGCCCCCACTCCACAATATTACATTTTAAGAAAAAAAATTATCTTGTTTCTAAATTACTCCAGAGTTTTGATTTTTTGCTGGCCCTCACATCTAAATATAGTGGGCAAACATGGTCATATGTGAGCAAACTTAGATATGATTTGTATGTCCCAAGGCTAACAGAGTAACTGCTGTAAAGCATGCTAAAACATTAAATTATCCATTTCCCCCCCAAATTTTTCATTATAACTAGAATTTCTGCAAATTTTGCATTTTTCTTTCCTTCTTACGGAACAGAGGGGAGAGATAGTATAAAGAAGGGAGAAGAACCAAAGTGGGAGTGTGCCTTGAACTAATAGTCAATATTTCCCTTGGTACTCTTTGTAAGGCACTCTGGGAACAAGGATTATAATGAAACAGTTCTGTTTAAATGTTGAACAGCTCTTCACTGGAAAGCTAATGTGAAATTAGCTGCATCCTTCTCTTCTCTGATTGTGCTTTCCCTTGCCTTCTTTTCAGGGAGACTGAATTACTGAGGGATCAAAAAGTAACTGTGCCACTGACTTCTCTGTTGCTGTTGAGACACACTGCAGTTCCAATCCAGCTATGCCTAACCTGCTCTCTTAGGAAGACATCCTTCTCTAGACATTACGTGCGTGAATTTACACTTAATTTTTGGCCTTTTCCCTCTCCCCCAAACATATTCTAAAGAAATGTTTTAATAATTCTTAGAAAACAAAAGTTTTTTAAAAAATGCAAATTCAGACACAATAAAAAAAATAATTTTTAAAGAAAATAATTGAGAAGGATGCTAGAGATCACATAGGTCAGCTTTGGGTATGGTAACAGTGTGACCAGAAAGAAATGGGTAGGAGAAAGATAGCTATTTTTACAACGAAGGAACCAATATTGAGAGACATTTTATGGCATAAAAATCATCTGGTCTAATAGGAGGATGACTTGATTTACACCTGTTGCCCTAATATAGTTTTTAATAATGCTCTGCCAGGTGTGATGGCCTATAATCCCAGCGCTTTCAGAGGCCAAGCCAGGAGGATCGCTTGAGCCCAGGAGTTCAAGGCTGCAGTGAGCTATGACTGAGTCACTGCACTCTAGCCTGGATGACAGAGCAAGACCTTGTCCCTTAAGAAAAAAAAAAAAGCTCCCTTTTACTCTCAAAAAGTTTCCCAACTCAGACAATAAATATTAAGGTTATACTAAATAGTCTGCATATATTCTTAGAGACCTTTATGTTAAGAGAATGACAGTGTTTAACCGTAAGAGTAAGAGTGAGCTTTTGATCTAGGACATACTTCCTTAAAGAATGGACACTCCATACCATTCGCTTTCCATCTTACTCCAAAATTGTGTTTTTCAGCCCATCTCCTCGTGTGGGAATGCTCACACAATCTGTTTCCTGTGTGTCAGGGTTTCAGTCTTCTTCAAGTTAGATTTCTTGCAATCCATCCCAAGTAGGGGGGACATGATCCCCATGTGTCAAATGCCAAAATACAGCAGGTGACAAAATAATGTCAGGGAAGACAGGCTGCTGCCTGAATGCTGTATCTGGGTATATGAATATGGATTAAATTCTTGAAACTCACCTTTAAGAAGTTAGTTGATCAGGAGACCAGGTGGCTGACTCTTCAGAGACCTTACAAATGTAGGAGAAAGATAGAGAAATAATGAAAAAGGACCAGAGCGATAAAAGCTCATTTCATTTCCACAAAGGCCAAGGGGGGTTGGAGAAAGAGGATGCTCTTACCACACAGTGGCATTAACTTAAAAGAAATTATCTGAGGTGAAGCAGAGAATATTTTTAGGGCAATGAAACTATTCTGTATGCTACTGTAATGGTATATAATAGTGGACATTATACATGTGACAAAACCTATCGAACTTTATATAATGAACTTTAATGTAAACTATGGATGTTACTTAATAATAAGGTATCAGTATTGGTTCATCCATTGTGACAAATTTATACCAATGCAAGTTGTTAATAGGAGAAACTGAGGTACAAGGAAAGGGAGTATGTGGGAACTCTGTACTTTCTGCTCAATTTTCTGTAAACCTAAAATTGCTTGAAAAATTAAGTCTATTAATATAAACAATTCATATTTTAAGAGTTCAAAAAGAAATAATCTGTTAATAATAAAATGCAGAAGTCATTACAAATACTCCCTCATGCATTTGGGAAAAAAAGAATTATTGACTAGCATATAAATCTTATAAATAACTTTATAGCTTTTGGAAATACAGAGAAATGACTTTCAGTGATATCACCAGGGCAAGAAATTATCAAGACACATACTGAAGTTATTGTCCCAAGACATGGCAACAATTTTTAAAGTTTTAGGAGTATAACAATTCCCCTTTGTTAAAAAAAAACTCTTCCAAGAACAAAATTATAGTAACAAAGAACAGAGCAAGTTAGTAAAAGTTTTGAATCACTCATCTTGTCTTCACATTGCACAGAACTGAAATTCTTATGAAAGTTCTCAATTTACTCATTTAACCATATTGCTTATTTTGTAATATAGAAAGGTATTTCTTTTTTTTTTTCTGAGACAGAGTCTCACTCTTTTGCCCAGGCTAGAGTGAGTGCCGTGGCGTCAGCCTAGCTCACAGCAACCTCAAACTCCTGGGCTCAAGCAATCCTTCTGCCTCAGCCTCCCGAGTAGCTGGGACTACAGGCATGCGCCACCATGCCCGGCTAATTTCTCTATATATTTTTAGTTGTCCAATTAATTTCTTTCTATTTTTAGTAGAGACGGGGTCTCGCTCTTGCTCAGGCTGGTCTCGAACTCCTGAGCTCAAACAATCCGCTCGCCTCGGCCTCCCAGACAGCTAGGATTACAGGCGTGAGCCACCGCGCCCGGCCTAGAAAGGTATTTCTTTCCTCAGTAGCTGCAGGGAGAAGGAACATATGTTCCATCCTTCTTCCAATCCTTTGTTAGCTATGAAAACTTGCATTTCTTTGTTAGAAAAAGACCATGAAGTTTAAATTAATTGGCAGGAATGGATTAAAAAAAGATTAACAGTGAGATAAAAAGCAAAATAGGGTCTTTAAAGAGATAATTAAGGTAAACTGAGGTCTTATGGGTGGGCCCTAATTCAAAATGACTGGTGTTCTTATAGTAAGAGGAGATTAGTAAAACTCAGACAACACAGAGGGACACATGTGAGGACATGAGTAGGTGGGCCATCTGTAAGCCAAGGAGGGAGGCCTCAGAAAAAACCAACCCTGCCCACACCCTGATCTTGGACTTCCGGCCTCCAGAACTGTGAGAAAATTAATTTCTGTTGGTTAAGCCACCCAGTCTGTGGTACTTTGTTATGGTAGCCATAGCAGACTAACACAGGAGGGAATAGTGTTAAGAACTTAGTGATCTGGGACACATCTTGGATTAGATTAATTTTGAGATCTCGCCCATGCTCTCAAAATCTTTTTTTTCTGTTTTTTTTTTTTTTCTCTTTCATAGCAAGTCTGTCTTAGGTGTCCGTGGACCAAATCCAACCTCATCCAGTACTCACTCTCACCAGCAAGCACATGCAAGGTCCATTTTAGCAGCATCCTTTTGCTCCCCTGATGGACACTGAACTGGATTTCCAGGACTGGATTTCCAGGAGGTAGTTCTAACTTGGATTCTAACCTCAATTCCTCCCCCAAAATCAGAAGGCTACTCTCTTTCTCCCTGCCTCTTACTTATGGAGAGATAGTGCCTTTAGGTTGGATGGAAGACCTGGAAGAAGATTATTAATGCTAAACTTAGGAAGGAGACAATAAAGGATATATTAAAAAGAAAAGATTCACATACAAAATGCAGTGTGCTATAGGAACAAGAGGTCACATGGTATCAGTCACTTTTCAGGACCTACTTGTTCTCCATCTTCCAAAGTATTACAGACACAGCATGAGCTTCCATTTGAGGTTAAGTGAGAAAGATTGGGGGAGGCAAATGTTGAAAGGAAGGGTAAGTAAGGGCAGCGTGTCTATAAAACGGTAGGGCTGCTGCTGCCTCTTGCCAGATTGCATCTGGTTTGAAGAGGAGTGAGCCATAGGCCCCCCAAACAACTTGTCACCCACCTGCAAAGGTTGCTTAGGGGCACAGCTTCCAGGCTAAAGTACTCTTGCCCACTGGCATCATACAAAGATGGAGAGGATAAATCCCTGCCAACCTCCCTGGCCCCGGTGACCTTGCCCCCTTGCAGGGCACCACACTAACTTGCCTTCTGGGTGGTATTGAAAGGGATTTTACATGAAAATATATTAGACAAATTGCTTTTGAGCCATGTCCAAGCTTATTGTCTTACTAACCAAGACATTATCTTGCTAGCTAAAATATTATCTTGTTAAGGGAACCAGCAAGATGATAAAAGCATGGGACTTTCCGAGAAGTTATGAAGTTAAGGAGTTACAGGTTTGGGAAAGGCAATCCCTATCCAAAACAGCCTGTTTAAGAAAGTGATAAAATGATAAAAGAAAACAATCATTAGATAACGACTGTCCTTTTTTTATGGTCATAAAAACATCACATTCTTATCAGTCATTTGAGGGAACCTGGAACAATGTGATCTGACAGGTCAGGCTTGGCTAATGCTTAGAAAAAGTAATAATACATCTAAGAAGGAAATGCTGAGGATACACCTGGGGCTGTCAGGTGGCACACCACGTCTTGTTTCCTACAAAAGCGTTTGATTGATCCAAGATTGATCCAATTAACTTGTAAGCAAGACAAGTGTCAGGCAGAGGTCCACGGTCAAACACCAGGGCACAAGTCCTGATTTTAAACAGGTGCTGCCCATGACTTTTCTAGAGCTGCAAGGCAAGACGCAGAATCGACAGTCGGCCATTTGTTAATTTTGGGATCTATTTTTTTCTTTTGACTGAGAGAGCAGAAGGTCAAAGTGGAGGAAGACTAGCCCCTTCGGTGTCTTCTCGATGGAGGTTTCCGAAGGCGACGCCCTGTAAATTGGGAAGCAAGGGAGAGCCCAGGACAAGTTCAGCCCGTCCGCCACAACCTCTTCAAGGCTACAGCCTGGTGCGCTCAATCCTTTCAAATCCTCTCCTCTTTTCCCTTTTATCTGCCCTAAAGCGCCCATGGAGACTTATCCCTGTCCGGCCTGCGGATTTCTGTGATCCCCCACCTCCCGGATTCTGCCTATCCCAGGGATTCACACTCGGAGCTAGGAGAGATACTGTGGTTAGTCTGAAGATGAGAGGACAAGGCAGGGCTGTCGGAGGCCAAGGCCGCTCATTACGACCAAGGCCATATAGCAAGAGGGTACCAAGTATATGGAGGGCGGCGGGACCACCAACCGCTCCCCGCCCCTTTTCCGGAGGAGCACAAGAGGCCTGCGAGACACTTACCCGAGTCTCGTGGCAGTCTGAGGGGCGCGGGAATCCCACCTGCGGCCCTGGACTCACCGCTGCGCTCTACTTGGGCAGGGCCAGCGCAGACAGTGAGGACGAGCGGAGCCGGGCACCGCCGGGCACCGCCAGCAACAGGAAGGCGAGGGGAGGCGGGGATGCGCTTCCGGGGCTGCAGGCGGCGGGCCGCCCCGCGTCCGAGCTCGGGAGAGCCTCCGGTTCTCCCCTTTGTGATACGTGGGCCCACCTCCGAGGCCGTCAGACTCAGGACCCACCCAGAGCAGCACCGCACCAGTACCGAGGCCCCGATCTAGCAAGACAGGAAATTTATCATGGCATGAAAATTTTTTTAAAAAAATTCAGGAACTAGTTTTGTGAAAGAAAAACCAGACTGTTTCCGCCCGGTTTCGAACCGGGGACCTTTCGCGTGTGAGGCGAACGTGATAACCACTACACTACGGAAACTCCTCTAAGGGTCTGTCCCGAGTCAGCACTTCACTCTATAACACTCTCTCTGCCTGTCGCTATTTCAGTGACGATGTGTTGCCTTGGTGTGCGCATGCGCATCCTTACTGTCCTCTCCAGAGAACCAAAGAAAAGCGCAGACCAAGCCCTTGCAGTGTTCAGACCTGAAGGCAAATCCTTAATAACTTATTCTACAAATGTGACTAGATGAGAAAGAACAAAATAGAGACTTTACTGTTTCTGAATAACCCCCCATTATTATTGCTCAACCTGAAGATTTTGCTGTCTTCCTCTTTGCTTACTTAGGTTACTTCAAACTTACTCTCTTTTTCTTTTTTTCTTTTTTTTTTTGAGACGGAGTCTCGCTCTGTTGCCGGGGCTAGAGTGCCGTGCCGTCAGCCTAGCTCACAGCAACCTCAAACTCCTGGGCTCAAGCGATCCTCCCGCCTCGGCCTCCCAGAGTGCTAGGATTACAGGCGTGAGCCATGGCCCGGCCCAAATAATCAAAATGGACTGAAAAGCGGGGCACAATTTGGGGACGGCCAACGTTTCTCCAGCTACGCTTTGGTTAGCGCCACCACATGGTGGGACGTGGAATTTGCTCTGCAAAGAAGTGATGACTCCCGTGGTCAAAAGCCGGATTCTTTTGCTTCCGAGATTTCTAGGCAGCTTTTACCGTGCACGAATTTTCTTAATCCATTGAACTCCCGTACAATCAGGAAGGGAAAGAAGTAAAACACATCTCCTATACACCGAGCCAGCCAGGAGTCGAACCTGGAATCTTCTGATCCGTAGTCAGACGCGTTATCCATTGCGCCACTGGCCCTGCATGTAAAAAGTGTGGCGGCAGGTGTACCTTCATAACAAACTAGTCAGCAGCACCGGTCCTACCGGCAAGGTCTGGGCTGTGGCTGAAAGTCCCGTTTGCCCGGTTTATCTAGGCTCGTAGTGTATGGTCTCTCCAGGGGCCACTTGTGCACACGCGCCATCGTCTTTACTCCTTTCTTGATCTGTCTCTGCAGGCTGAAAAATTGTTGTGAAAGGCAAACTCCACATCCTCTCTGCCCCAGTATCTCCTCTCCATTCATGCGTTCATTCGTGCAATCAGTATTGCTATTCAAGGCACTGGAGATGCAATCATGGAGAAAACAGATGCGACCCCCTGCCCTCAGGAAGATTACATGGCGTTGGTGGAGACAGATAATGAAGCGCTAAATAAATAAAATAATGGTGATAAGCGCCTGGAGAAAAAAATATAAAACAGAGAAAGGGGATATGAAAGTCCAGCAGTGAAGGTGATGAACGAGAGAGAAATGAGAGTATCAGGGGGAAAACAGTGATCTGCAATAGGAGAAAATCGCCAGGGGAAAGGCCTGGAGGTAGGAGCCGTCTTGGGAGTAATAATGTTGAGAAGGCTGGTGCTGAGTGGAGCGAGATAGGAAACCCTGGGAGATCACCTTCGGCCTTGTAAACCTGTGGTCCCCAACCCCGTCTGCAGCCTGATCGAAACTTGGCCGCACAGCAGGAGATGAGCCGGCGGGAAAGCCGACGGAAGCTTCGTCTGTATTTTCAGCTGCTCCCGGTCGCTGGCATCACCGTCTGAACTCTGCCTTCTGTCAGATTAGCAGCGCGTTAGATTCTGCGTTATAGCGAGTTGTATAATTATTTTGTTATATATTATAGTGTATAATAGAAATAAAGTGCACAATAAATGTAATGGGCTTGAGTTATCCCGAAACCATCCCTCCGACCCCCCTCCCCCAAATTGTCTTACATAAAATCGGTCTCTGGTACTGAAAACATTAGGGACCGCTGTTGTAGACCCTTGTAAGGACTTTGGCTGGTACTCTATAGGAAATTGGAAGCTGTTGTATGGTTGCATGATCTGACCTTCTGTGTGTGTGTGTGTGTGTGTGTGTGTGTGTCTGTGTATGTGTGTGTGTGTGTGTCTGTGGGTTGTTTAAAAAAAAAACTTTTTTTTTCAAACATTTACTAAGCAATACTGCTCTAGGCCCCTTCACTACGTGCTGCTCCCATCACAAGGCTGTATCTCAGAATTTTACACCTCTGAAAAGAGCACCATCGACTCGCGCACATACATGAATGCTCACTTGTTTGCTTTGAAAGCAAACAAGCGTCTCAGATGTGTTTCAGTCTCTGTATTTCTTAGAAGAAATCATTATCCGTATGGCTGGTAGCACTGTAAATAAATCGAGGGCTAAACAGGAGTAAAATTGCCTGATATTGAGAATATGCACATTGAGATTAGAAAATATTTGTTTTCGGTTTATAAGGTTTCAATAGCCCTTACAAAAAATATTCTGTTCTTTCTGCACAAACATTAAGGTAGATCCAGTTACAGATTCCTTCCTAGACAATACAATAGGGATCTTCTCAAGTTTTACACTATGGACCCCTAGAATAGTGTGGTGATTATGGACTCTACCTCAGAATAATACTTTTAAATATAAAAAGTTAATACATAAGATTTCAAAAGGAGACCAATTATGTTGAAATATGTTACCAAAACATTTTAAGATTATGACATAGTAATATTTGTGTGATTCTTTATTAAGACACTAAATGACACTATTCAGCAGGGGACTGGGGGGTTCTAATAAATAGTGTAATCTCAAAGCAGTAGTGAAAATAAATGATATTTTAAGGAATTTGTAACAGCTATATTTTGATTTGAAAATATTTGTGATTTCCAATAGCGATACTCATGAGAGCTTAAATGCCACTGCAGTTTGTTGCCTATATTCATAATGGAAGAAAACGCAACACTTCAGTAACATCTTTTTCAAAATTAACATTTATTTTCTTATCCAAGTTCAGAGATCACCCTTTCCCCATTGGAAGTAAGAGTAGATTTCTGCTGTGAAGAGGAGTTCAGAAACATGAACAATTGTGCCTGAATATTCAGAAATGAAACAAACTAGGATACCTCCTGCTCCTATTTTATCGTCATCACACACCCAGGATTGGACGGCCAGATCCTAGGGCATCCCTGGAAGTCACAGGTACCATCCTGCACTTCCAAAGTGGGCTTTAACCCAGCTACTGGGAGGTTCTGTCCATATTTGCTCTCCTCAGTGTTTGTCTACAAAAATTTCCATTTGTTTTACAGATTTTGAAGGACTTTCTTGGCTGCTTCAAATTTTTCAGCCATATTCATTACAAGGAATGATTTTACTTTGTTTCTGGAAATCTTTCTACTGAGGGTTCTTTTCTTACAGTTCTATAATAGTTCCAGCTTCTAGTCTTTTCTTCAGTGGTTATATCAGTCAGAGAAACGAAGTCCAGGAAAAAAACAAAACTAGTAGGAGAATATATATATTGGCTTAGATAATCGTGAGTGGGGACTGGCAAGTCTAAAATCTGTAGGGCAGGCAAAAGCTGATGTCCTAGTCTTGAAATGGAATTTCTTATTCCCTGGAGAAGCCTCTGTTTTGCTCTTACTGTTTTTTAACTGATTGGAAGAGGGCCACCTACATTACCCAGGATAATCTCCTTTATTTAAAGTTAACTGATTGTAGATGTTAACCACATTTACAAAATATCTTCACAGCAACATACAGATTAGTATTTAATTGAATACTTGGGTACTATAGCCAAGCGGATACATAAAACTATGAACTAGCCAAGCGGATACATAAAACTATGACAGTGGTGGAATCTCCTCTGTGTCTCAGTGCACTATTTTTCAGTTTTGCTCCCAGGCATATAGAAAACTGCACTGCCTGCCACTCCCATATTTCTTTATGTTATTGTTGGTAGTCTGTGACACAGTGATCTGTATCTTCTGCAATTTCGGATGCGTGGAGCAGAGCCAACGTGAGGCTTCCATAGTCCATCCCCATCATCTTGATCATACTGGGAACTGAGTGGTAGAGTTCACATCAAGATTTCTGTAAATGATTGCTCAAAGTCTCGATTTTCTTCCAAGACTTATCTCTGGCTAATTAAACAACTCCTTTGACGTCCTAGAAATTCTATGCAGACTTTGTCAGCTGCCAGCCAAAGGAAAAACCCAAACCAAATATCATTGGCTCTGTTGCCTGTCACCTCCCACAGTTTGGTCAAAGCCATGTTAGTTGTAAATTGCACTGTTTATGATGATTATATTGGCTCCAAGCACACTAATAATATGATGCCTAAGCTTATAATATTAAATAAATAAGTGCTTATTTCATGAGTTGCAATCAGACTGAGTGTTGAGTTCATAGACTTTCACTCTTCTTATGAAAATAAGAACTCTAACAGGTATGAACTCTTATTGTTCCCCCCATGATGTATGTAGGCACAGGTAAGTGCCAATGGCTGCCTTATACTATGACAGAGAAATCCTTCAAATATTAATACAGCTTAGAAATACTGAAATGCCAATTTCAGCATTATCACCAGGACAAGAGATTTCAAGTAAAAAAGCTAATCACAATTATAGATTTCCCTTTGGAAAACTATACCTATGGCAATAATTTACAAACTCTTCAGAGTTTCATTAAATCCCTTTGTTCAAATTATATTCCCAAGGACAGATTTATTTTAGCAGAGAACAGAGTAATTTAGAAAGAGTTACAAATACTCACACAAGCCCACATGACAATATAGAAGTTCTTGTGAAGGCTCTCAATTTGACATCATATCAAATCAGATCCTTTGAACAAGTATTAGGACAAGAAAGCTTCTCTCTATGGCTACAGTGGGGAGGAGGCCTCTCCTTTATCTTTTTCCGAGATTAGGTTGTTAGTTACGAAGTCTTGCATTTTAAAGGAACAACTCTGGAAATCCATTAGTTAATCTTATAAACAAGAAGCAGATAGGTGGAACCCAAGTTTAGCAGAAAGAAATGGGGTAAGGAATGACTAGAATTTTAATTAAATTCCAGTTTAATTTAAAAACCGTGAAATAAGAAACAGCTTGCTTCCTGCAGGGGCCCATTCTTGGTGCTGGAAGTGTTCCGATGTAAACGTGTTACACGACCTGGAGGAGTGTTCTGTAAATGTTGCTGGCTCCCCTCTTTCCTACCCTGTCCTCCCTGACGCCTCAGGTCATACTTCATCCACGTTAGGATAAGCTGCTGAACTCTTGCCCTTCAGAGCAGTTCCTTGGCGTACTCCTCTGAGCTCACCGGGGAGTCAGGCTAGTGCCCGCATTGCATTTCCCCACACAACCCCCGCGCGAAGGACTCAGTTTTCCTGCAGATGAGCGGTTTCTTAGGTCTTTTAGGGCGAAGCCAGGATTCTTCTTCAGGGTCTGAGGAAGCTTTTGGCTGCTCCTGATCCTCAGTGACACGAAAGTAAATAAATGCACAGAACAAAAACAAATATCATTCCTTTTCCTTGCTGATTGGAAGGGAATGCGGAGCACCGGCTCCGTGGCTTAGCTGGTTAAAGCGCCTGTCTAGTAAACAGGAGATCCTGGGTTCGAATCCCAGCGGGGCCTTCCTTTTTCGTGGTTTTTCTGCTTTCCGATTAACCATGGCCAATCGAAGTGTAAGCTTGCAAATTATTTTCCCCATGGGCCTTCATCATATTGTTTTATGTGCATTTGAAGGTGGACCCTTAATGTTCATGAAAAAGAGGCAAAGATGAATTTGGCTTTATTTTGGAAGAGCGAATTACTGCATTTCTTGGTTTTCTTACATTTTTATTCCACAAGTAATGTTTTTTCAACAAATGCAAAAGGAACCAGGGAAAGCAGAAGGCAAACACCACATTTAAACTACAAGCAACATCAAAATCTCTGGTCATTCTATTTTCTTTCCTGGGGAAATCCCAAATGGATTCACTCTCACAATCTCCAGGCAATGTTTTTAGAAAGGTCAACCTTTGGAATAATTGATAAAGCTGTTGTTGAGAAGGTTGCAGCATCTCTGACAATTCATAGCAGCCAGTAAAATCCAACCATATAAAACAACCTATGATTAACTATCTTAAAAAGTTGCATTGTGGTCAGAATTTTTTGGAAAGGAAAAATCCAAGTGCAAACAAATATTTGTCACCTTGATTTCAGAAAAGAAACTTTCAGAGAGAAGCATCTATTTGCTTGCAACCAGCCACGAGGTTGGGCATCATCCCATCCACTGAGGGGCTGAATAGAACAAAAGTTGAGGAAAAAGAGATTCGCTCCTTCTCCCTGTACCCTCTGTTTGACATCTTGTTTACTCCTGTTCTCAGACTAGGTTTATATCATCAGCTCCCTGGGTTCTCAGGCCTTTGAACTCAGACTCAATTATACCACCTGCTTTTCTGGGTCTCCAGCTAGCAGAAGGCAGACTACGGGACTTCTCATCCTCCCATAAATGTGTAAGCCAATTCCTCATCATAAATATTAATCTCTCTCTCTATATATATAGATAGATACAGATATAGATACATATACTATTAGTTTTGTATCTTCTGAAGGACCCTGACTAGTATGAACAGGTACTTTATTATGACAAAAAGAAATTTGCCAAGCACTGTTCTAAGCATTTTATATATACTAAGTTATGCAATCCTCACAGCATACTGATGAAGTAAGGTATAATTATTCCCTCCATTTTAAAGAGGAGGGCACCAAGGCGTAAGGTTGCAAAGTCACTTGCCTGGAAGGTCATATAGCTAGTAAATGGCAGAGTCCAGGGGTGAGCCCAGGCAGCCTGAATTGAATTGGACCAACGTTCTGGCCTTCTAAGCACCAATAAATGCTTTTCCTAACACCCTAGGGGTTGCATGTATTTGCCAGTTCCTTCTTTCTCTTATGTTGCCACGGCAGCAGGGACTCAAAATCATGTTTAATCAAAATGTCAGGGTGGACAGAAATGTAATGAATATGTGGCCACTTGGGCCATAAGGGGAAACCTTGTTAGTTTGTTCCTTTCTAGCCTTGTTGATGACTATCTTTCTATCAATTCACTTTTCTTTCAGTATATGTATGAACCTTTTTGTCAGTTTTGAGAAACTTGGGTGAGAGGGAGACAGCAAAATGATTTTGAATATCAATAATCATAAAAGAGATTCACGCAATATTTTGCTTTTGGAACCTAATATTAGATTGGATTTCTTTTTTTTTAAAGGAATGGTGAGAAGGTTTTAGTCACCTGAGGTTTTTGAGTAATTGGGGTTTTGCAATAAATTATGAGTGCAAAATAGAAACATTGCCTATTAATGTTTGTAACTATAGCTATTAATGCTCAAGATGAACAGGCTAAACAGCTGGAAAATTGAATTTGAGGAATATTTCTGGAGATGTCACTAAATATGAACTTTTTCTGTGTGTCTAAATCATCCTCCCTGGGTCCTGGATCCTGTTCTGAACTGCAAAATTAGTAGATTGTCAGACTGTCATGACCTGCAATTCATTCCTGCTGTATCTCAAGGAAAATCTTATGCAGCCTCATAATGAAAAATGTAGGAATATGTTCATTGATAGAACTTTTATTTGTAGTGACAAAGTGTTGGACCCAATATGGAGTCATTCCTGGGGGAGTAGGTGGCGTCACATGGCACACCTCTATGCAGCAATCGAAAGCAATTGATCTAGATGTGGTCTAGAAGTGCACACAGCAACATAAGCTCAAAACTGCGGTGCCAAAGGAATACAGTAAAAATAGAACAAGATCCACGGCACAGTGCCACTTATGTAAATTAAAAATGCATGCTGCAAAGAGCAGTAGGGAGGGGATAAAGAGGGGACAATTAATGGATAGAAAAATACAGTTAGTTAGAAGGAATAAGGTCTAGTGTTTGGTAGCACAATAGGGCAACTATAGTTAACAATAATTTATTATACATTTCAAAATAATTAAAAGACTGGAATTGGAATATTCCTAACACAAAGAAATGAGAAATGCTTGAGGTGATAGCTACCCCAGTTCCCTGATTTGATCATTTCACGTTGTGTGCTTGTATCAAACTATCACATGTATGCCATTAATATGTACAACTAGTATGTATCCATAATAACTTAAAATAAATTTTTTTTAAACCTTGCATGCACTTAAGCCAATAACACATATTCTACAAAAACATAATGAAAGAAAAAGATGTCGTTTCCATTGATTTCTTATGGGGAGTTGGGATGGAGTGGAGTGAGGAATGAAACTGAGGAAACTGAATTAAAATGGAATTTATAAATAAACAAAATGAAAGAAGGGCCCTGAAGACATCAATAATTATAATGAGACATGAACTGAAGAGTAATTCATTCAAGTCTGCATGTGAAGGGGAGAGAGGCAGAGACAAAGACAGAGAAAAGGAGGAGATGAGATTAAAATCAGTAGTTTTTGAATTATTTTCCGAGTACAGAGTGGCTTTATCCCAGAATTCGGGCAGTTTATTAAAAAAAAAAATCATTCTTAGATGGATAAGAAGGAAAATACAGTTTAAACCTTAATCAGTAAGTAGGGGGGAAAAAAAAAAAAAAAAACTTCAAGCTGTCAGGAGTGGGATTCGAACCCACGCCTCCAGGGGAGACTGCGACCTGAACGCAGCGCCTTAGACCGCTCGGCCATCCTGACTCACTGCTTACTGTTGGCGCTCAAAACTTACTTCTGGCTTTATCTAAAAGCTAGTCGGTTTTTTTGTTGTTGTTGTTGTTGTCGTTTTTTTTTTTATTGTTGTTGCTTTTGTTTTCCCCTTTAAGATCTGAAAATTCTGTGGAAAGCTAAACTGCCACTTCGTGAACTACCCTGAACAAAGCTACAGAGCAACGTCTTCTCTGAGAACACAAGAGTGTACCCCAGGCTGCGCGGGGCGGGCTGCGGCGGGCATACGGGGAAGAAAGAGGGAGTTTACTCCCCACTCTCGACTGAATTCTAGTTAAAATAATGGCATCCATGTTTAATTCAACATTGCAAGAACGCCTTGCTTAAATTTACACTTACTCGCAGGAGGTTTTAGGCTTATTCCAATTTTTGCTGGAACAAGGTGCTCCCTAAGCCCTCCCATCATCCTTTGGGTTGTTTTAATCTTGTCCCTGGGAGTCAGAAAGCTGCTTGTCTTGCTTCTTGATCTGAGTTTATGGAATTATACACCGAGAATTTGTGCACTTTTCTGTGTGGATGTTATACTATAATAAAAACTTTAAAAACCAAAACAAAAATAAATCGGTGAGTAGTTTCCGTATCTATTAAACTCGGCGCAAGGGGCACTTGCTCCCAAGCCTCTACCGCAGCAGCTTTTCTAAACGTACACAAAGGTCATATGTGACCTACTTCAAATTTCTCAGGATGCCATAGTCAGAATATCACTGACTGGAAGTCAGGGAACCTGAGTTCGAATTTCAAACAGAACCAGAAGCCTGAAGGATCTTAGATAAGTCTTTTTGCCTCTGTGGACCTTAGAAACAGCTTTCTGTCCTCTGCCATACCATCCTGCACGCGCCTGATCTAGTCTGATCTTGAAAGCTACGCAGGATCGGACCTGATTAGTATTTGGATGGGAAAAACGGCTTTCTTGGACACCTTCCGGTTTGGTCGTGGGTGACTCACGACCAAATGATGAAATACAATGCTTAATACCTTAAATTAAGCATTAAATCCCCATCTCCAGGGAACCAGTTAGATGCTGTAGTCCCTCCCAGACCTACTGAATCAGAAGTTTTGCTATTTACAACATGGTGACTATAGTTAATGACAATGTTATTGAATACTTGAAAATTGCTTAGAGAGTAGATTTTATATGTTCTTACCACACACAAAAATGATAAGTATGTGATATAATGGATATGTTACATAGTTTGATTTCGTCTTTCCGCAATGTATACATATAACAAAACATTATTTTGTACATCATAAATATATATAATCTTTATTTGTCAATTCATAAAATAAATAAGTAAATAAAGAAGTTTTGGGGTGAGAGTCTCACAGTATGTGTTTAACAAGCCCTCCACATGCTTCTGAGGCATGATGGTTTCAGAACTGCAGGCTTAAAGCGCAATAACCCTGTAATTCTTAACAGAGAAATTGTCCTCACATTAGCATGAAGTGAGGTATGAAAGCATATAGATAATGCTTTTTATAATCCTCTGGGACAGTGGTTCTCCCTTGGGGAGATTTTTAAATATACTATCATTTTCCCCACCCCAGAAATTAAATCAGAGTATCTGGGAGTGTCACCTGGCAATTGTATTTTTTAAGGTTCCCATTCTACCCCTAGGTGATTCTAATGCGCATCCAGGTTTGAGTTCATTGTTTTAAGGTTTAACTTTAGAGAAAATTTGAATCTTTCTATTAAGGACGAGGGTGCAGCCACATTTAAAAAAGTGTTCAAGCCTATGTGCACAGGGCTCTCGTGCAAAATATTTGTAAAACACAGAGCAAAGCAGTCAAAAGCACAGTTTACAACGGATGCTTACAACGGATGCTATGTGTGCATGTGCACCCACACTGGGGTGTCTGAATGCAAATCACTAGAGATAGCCAGAGATGACCACAAAAAGTAGGTTTTCCCTAGTTCCCTGAATGATAGAATCCACCCTTTCTGGGAATAACATCGAAACGGCCTCCAGAAAATATTAAAATTCAATTATTGGAATGATTGTGTGGGAGGAACTTGTAAACGTTTGTGAGGACAAACGCATATCTCAAGGATTCGTACAACCTTTCCGGGTTCCAGGCATCCAACACCCAATATCATCATAGGATAAAATCAAAGAATAAACCTAGATAATTTAAAGGCCAGAGAAAGAGAAAATTCCCAGAAGGGGAATAAATAGCAGCTTCATGAGAAGATTCATTAACCGAGAGGTATAATACTTTTACCTCTTTATTCACAAAGTTGATCTGTGAATGCATATACCAAACAGCAATGAGAAAGAGAGAGAGATCATGAGGAATTTGAGTTACAAGAGAATGGATATATATATAATGAGGAAGTATTGTGGTTAAAACATGAATTTGGTTTCAGAAAGACCGACGTGTGACCTCTGTCTCTTACTATGTGACTTTGACCAAGTTACTTAATCTCTCTGAACCCTAAGCACTTCATCTGTAAAATGGGAATACTATAGTAATTGCTCATAGGCTGTTTTTTAGGTAATTGGGTTAATACATGCAAGTTCCTAATTCTATACCTGGTACCCTAAATGCTAGTTACCGTTATCAGCTATTTTTGTAACCAGGAGCAATAATCAACAACATGGCTCTTTGACTGTCCAAGAGTTTCTCAAGGCCATCAGTGGGAGACCCCGAAGAACAGTAAATACTGGAACTGAAGAGTCTAGAAGAGAGAACAATCCCAAAGGTGAAAGTGCCAGAGCAGACTTCGGTGATTTTTCAGGGATTTCAGGGCATTATTCTACCTCTGTTCAAAGTGGTGTGATGGGACCAAAGGGCTGGGACTGAAGATGGGATCTTGATGGGGCCACACAAGGACACAGTCCCTTTCCCATGTGAGACAGCAGCAAAGCAGATCCACTTGGCAGTGGAGGATGGCCTCTCAAGTGCAGTCACCTGTGCTCTTTTCACAGGATGGTGATGGATACCAACTGTGAAGGCAAGAGGTAAAAGGAGCAAGTCATTCATTCAACATACAGCAAATATTAATTGGGTGCTTACTATGTGCTAGGCAGTGTTGCAGGTGCTGGTGATCCAGCAATAAATAGAACAGAAACTCTGCCATCCTGTGGCCTACACTCTAGTGAGGCAATGAACCCAAGAAACATAGAGTAAAATGAGCAGAAGCTGGGGCTTCTGATAAAGTAGCTCCTTTAACTTGAATCCTAGACCAGCTCAGTTGCCCAATGAAAAATAGCATTGCCCTCTACAAAAAGAGAAGGAAAACAAGCCCAATTTTAAAACCATATTTTTATAAAAGGTTAAAAATACAGAAAGCAAAACTATTATAAATGAATAGGATGCAGGTAAGTAAAACACATTAGCAGAAATTTTAAGTGACTGTCTCATTTATTACTGCATAGCAAACCACTCTGTAGCTTAAAGCAACTGTTTCTTACAATTCTGCAGCTTTTCAGCTGGCTTTGCCTGGGCTCATTCATGCCCTGTATTCAGCTAGGATGTTAAGCCTCTCTTCATAAGGTCTTTCATCCCCAGAGAGGCTAGACTAAGTTTCTCCACATGGTGGGGCAGCAGTTCCCAGAGGCTATGCCCCAGTGCACAGGCTCTTATTAAGCTTCTGTAATATTTGCCTCACATTCACCGTCGCGTTGACCAAAGCAAGTCATAGGGCCCTAACCAGAGGCCCTGTGGGGGGAGACTACACAAAGGTAGGGCCCAGGGAGAAGAGGTTTATTGGGTATATTTGTATAACCATTTACCACAGCAATCGTAAAGAATATAGAGAAGGAACAAAACTAAGAATTGAAAAACTAAGTTGCAAAACTCAGACTTGAGAAGAATTAGGTGAAAGACAAAAAAGGAAAGGGAGTGAGTGTTCATACAAATTTCTCGAGGTAAGTTGTTTTCTGATGAAGTATGGGGTTTACCTCAGCCAGAGGGTATAAGGGCTCAGGTCTCTCAAATAAGACTGCCAGATGGGGCTGGGCACGGTGGTTCACATTTGCAATCCCAGCACTTTGAGAGGCTGAGACAGAAGGATCCTTTGATCCCAGGAGTTTGAGGTTATAGTGAGCTATGATTGGGCCACTGCACTTTTGCCTGGTGACAAAGTGAGACCCTGTCTCTAAAATAAAAAAATGAAAAAATAAATAAATAAATAAGATTGCTAGATAAAATATAAGATGCCCACTTAAGTTAGAATTTCATATAAACAATGAATAATTTTTTGGTTTAATTATGAACATTTGCTAAATCCCAAAGAGGCTAACATAATAAAGGCATAACTAGTGAACAGGATTTTGTTCATCCTCATGCGTGTTTGAAAAACAGCAGCCATCTCTCTGAGGCAGGTCGACCATACCTGCCCTGATCTCCAAGTCAGTTCCAAACTTCTTCGAACTTTGAACACACTCATAACTTAATCAGTTGATTGATATTTATTGAGCAGCTCATAGGTGCCACTTTTCTTTATTTATAAACAAAACAAAATCCTTACTCTTGTGGGCTCTTACCTCTGTGATAAAGATGGATAATAAAGAAAACAAATGTACATATAGTTTCAAGTAGTGATAAGCGCTTTTAAGGAAAATAATGCAGGGTAAAGGGTCAGAAAGTAGAAGAGTAGAGTTGGGAGCTGGGTGCTATTTTACAGAAGGTGGTTAGAGAAAGCATTTGAGCAGAAACCTGAATGAAATGAGGGGTGAGACATGCACATATCCAGGGGACAGGCAGAGGATGCAGCAAGGGCAAAGGAGTTAAGGAGAGAATGAGGGAGCAACAAAAGCCTTCTATGCCTGGAGAAGAGGAAAGAGGGTGTGGGAAGACATGAGATTGAAGAGGTAGCCAAGGGCCAGATGGTGTAAGTAGGGCCTGAGTTTTATCTTGGCTATAGTGGGAAGCCATTGGAGAATTTTAATGACATAGTCTGATATATCTTTAAAAACAATACTCTGGCCATTGTATGGATAGGTAACCATAGAGGCAACAGTTGAAGCAGAAGCTATATTAAAAATCCAGGCAAGAAATTATGATAGTTTAGACAGGAAGCCAGTGGTAAAAGAGGAGAGAAGTGCTCACATCCAGGGTGTATTTTGAAGGCAGAGCTGAGAGGATTTACTAGTGTTTTGGAGGTGGGAAGTGAGATAAAAGAAGTAATTCCTTCCTTTATCTTATGCCCATGTTTTTGTTTTGAGAAAATTGGTGACTATTAGAGCCATTAATGGTGATGGGGAAGATGAAGTAGTGGGTAATTAGCCAGAGGGAATCCAGAGCTATACTTGGACCCCTTAGATTTGAGGTGCCTGTTAGCTGAACCAGCGAAGATGTTGAGGAAGAAGTAGGATATGTAAGACCAGCCCAGAGGCCATGTTGGGGCCAGCAACATCAATTTAGGAGTCATGAGCAGATAGGTGGGAGTTAATATGGTAGACAGAGGAAAGAATGCAGTTTTCAGCAGGTTCTTGAAAGGA
Organism: Propithecus coquereli; assembly: GCF_000956105.1. Classification (NCBI taxonomy): domain Eukaryota; kingdom Metazoa; phylum Chordata; class Mammalia; order Primates; family Indriidae; genus Propithecus; species Propithecus coquereli. The sequence continues at coordinate 1,129,044 of NW_012137303.1, forward strand.
TTAAAGGGCTCTAAACAACAATAAGTCAGTCAGCCAGAGCTATGACTCAATAATTATAACAATATAACAGTGTCTTACAGTAGTTATTAAAGAGTCAAAAGCCATTGTCCTAGCACTTGGTCATCTTCCACTGCTGTTTTGCTGTTTGAGCAGAACTGGTAGCTGCCCTGACCTCCCTGTCTTATAAGATCATGAGGCCAAATTGTCGTGCAGTCCATTACAAGGATCTTTCTTTGGCAGAGCTTGATGTTATGTTAACTCTCTTACCTCTTACTTGTCCAAAGTTGTATACTGGTCTGTAATCCAACACAGGATTTTTTCAGTCTAGAGGACTGTATGAAGGTCATTACCTGGACAATGGAGTCAGATGGCCTGGGGTCAAATCTCTGCTCTGTTACTCACCAGCAGATGATAGAAGCCATCTCATCACTCTGCACCTCAGTCTCTTTATCTATAAAATGAGATTACACGGGTACCTACCTACCTCATAGGGGACTGAAAATTGACATGAATTATTACTGCATGTAAAGCACATAGAACAAGACCCAACACATAAGTGCTCTGTCTCTTTTAGCTACTATGATTATGCATATTCAGTTGTCCCTCAAATGCATTTCGCATAATGATCAAAATTTGAGGGCATATCTGGTGAAGTTGGTACCTCAGCTAAAATCTTCTGCTCCAGGTAAATCCATATTTTAAAACACACATCTAGTCTGTTCTCAAACTTCAAAGTGGACATGAATCACTTGGGATATTGTTAAAAAGCAGTTTCTGATTTAAAAGGTCTGTGGTAAAGCTCAAAGTTCTGTGGTTCTGTTAGGTTTTAGTCTGAAATGTCAGTTCTTAGCGTGATCATGGCAGAAGAATGACCAGGCACACCAAAGTTAGGCAAGCACAAAAATGAAGTTTATCGAGGAGAGAAAAATAGCATTATAGAGATAAGATTGAGGTTTACAGAACATGATACATATGCCACAGATGACGACTGGACCCACTGTCACAGCAAAGGGAGAGCAAAAGGAAGAGTGCAAAAAGAGAGTTAGTTATGGTCTGCATCTTGTTTTATAGTGCCCTGATTGTGACCTCCCTCATGGTTCAGAGATTGCCATGGAACCACTTTGATTAGATAGTTGGGAGTTCCATGACCTGTCTTACTACCCATGTGGGTTGTTCTAGGTCAATTTCCGGTCTCTGTGGTACCTATGCTGCTTGGCCTATAGGCTAGAGAGTCCTCTGCATTCTTTTGCAGCTGGTACACTAAGTTATGTTTGGCCGATTCATAAAGTATTCCCTCCTCCCCCAGGTATGGCAGTCACTTGGAAGAAGATTAGGATGGAGCAGGCCCAAGATGTGGGCCTGGGGCCCACCCTTGTCCTTCTTCCCAGGTGGGGCAATTGCACCAAGGCAACAGCACCCACTTTCATCCCTAGGAGACCCAGAATCCCTCATTATCTACCTAACAGTTCTAACAAGGTGTCCCAGAACCAGCATGAGTAGCAATGTTCTAAAGTGTGCGTGGGATCCCTATGCAGTGCTCTCCATGGTGGTCAGCCAGTCTTCTGGAGTGGATTATTGTTGTTCAGTTCCTACATCTGACTTGCCCTTGGGAGGCTCTTGGTACCATGTCAGGTACTTTTATGAACACTGGAAAACTTGGAAACAAGGTCATAAGAACCTCAGTTGATAAAAAATGCCAGTTTAAACAGATTCATTCAAATAGTCTAGCCTGGGAATTCTCAGCCCCTTGCTATGGCATTAAGAGTCATTTGGGGGATATACTTCTTAGGATCTAGCTTCAGTTATATGTAAAAAAAAAATTTCAAAATAATTGTGGCTTAAACAAGATAGAAAGAAATTTATCTTTTTCTCACCAAAAAAGTCAAGCTAATAAGGAGGCTCTGCTTGGTGAAATCATCAGGGACTCAGACTCCATCTATCTCAATGCTGGGTTGTTGCCTGCATCTCCATGTCTGAGCTGAAATCTTTATTCACAGTCCAGCAAAAGTATGTAAGGAAGGGAGAGCCAGGTGTTTGTCCCTTGAAAGACACAAGCGAGAAGCTGCACAGATCACTTGTTTTCACACTCCACTTGCCAGAACATAGTCTGTGGGTACACCAGATACAAGGGAGGCTGGGAAATGTCATCTTTATTCTGGGTGGCCATGTGTCCAGCTAAAATTTGGAAGTCCTAACATTATAGGAGAAGGTAAGAACAAATTTGGGTGAAATCTACCAGTCTGTGTAACATAGGATAAAAATAAGGACCTTGACTCAAAAGAAGGCATCAAATTGATACCAGTTCTGCCTTTTATTTTCTATATGCATATTTCTCCATCTTCCATTAATTCATATAGGCTTAAATCCCTTTTTATGTCCATCATAGCTATCATGTTTGTACCATAAAGAGGTCAAACTGCTGTGACACCCACTCTCCAAACAGCGATTAGTTTAAATCCGTTGAAATAGATGATAGTCTTTTTTTTTTTTTTTTTTTTTTTTTAAGGAGAGGATGAACCTAAATGTTGGTGTTGATCATAATTGAGTGATGAGATTTTGGACTATTTTTATTTTTAAAAATAAACTTGCATGTATTTTCAGGAAAATGATAAGAGGAAATGTGTATATAGTTGGGAGTGGGCTGTCAGGTACTCTTGCAAGTGGGAGATTTGAGGAGATATGAGTACTATCTGGGGGCAGAGGAGATGTGATTCGAGATGTGCCAGGAGATGGCATGGAAAAGCTGCTGTTGATTAGGGAAGAAGGAAGTTGTTCAATTATTTTTTTCTTGGTCTGAATGTCTGGATGTCACAGAGTCTCTGTTGAATAGAGGCAGGCACTGGTAAACATGTGACTACCAGAGTTGGCATTTGGCAGTGCGAAATGAAGTCAGCTATTATTTGAGTGCATTTGCATTTTTCATCTGATTTTTAGTTGCTGGGTAGAAACGCTTTTGTTTCTGGTCACACATTACCAAATACTTCAGTTAGTTCTGGTGCTTTTGAAATAGTAATATCACTGACTCTGCCTTAGGTGACTAAGACAGGCTTTGGTAAAGCATTGGCTGGCATTAGTAAATTCTTGTTTTTTAGAAGATTTGGAAATAAAGCCAGAACTACTGAGACTGATAGTTTTCTCACCTCTGCGCCACTTTTCTGATAGCTGATGCCAGCTGGACAGGGAGCCACAGGCAGGTTCTTAGCTACATCAGATAAATTCTTCTTAAGGGGTGTGTCTGGCTGGAGCTTAGTGAAAAAAGGAAGGACATCGTGTTTTCCAAGAATCTACCATGAGCTCAGTACTGTGCTTGATGATCATTTTCCTTGAAGATCAGGGGGAAAAGGGAAAGGAAGGGGAGTCACAGAACTGATTAAAATCTGTGACCATTTCTTTCTCTATTCTGAGAGAGAGATTCCTGTAGCAGCCCTGTTTATTTTGGGTGAGGTTTTACAGATACATTTTAGTATACACATTACACATTAAAAGAGTGAAACAACTGCCTAAGGTTCCTAAATACTTATTATTGTTACTTTTAATAGAATGAATGTGAATGGGTTTTTTGTTTGTTTGTTTGTTTGTTTTTTTACTTTGGGGTGAGATCTGTTCAGGTTGAGGGTGAGGAAAGTGTTGAGGTAAAGTCTTGTATCTAAACACACACTTGGATGTAATGCTAACCCCAAGTGAATTCTCATTTGACTCCCTTTTTCCCTCCCATCGGCTCCAGAAATAAGCCTATTTCCCTTTTGTGGCTGCCATCATCCATTCTTCAACTTGAGTTTCCTCTTCTCTGTGGCCCACACTAGAACGCAACCAGACTCACAGTTTCCCCCACTACCTTCTTGCCCCTAAAACAAACAGAATGCTTTGGAGGATTTTAATATTGCAGAGATAGATACTGTATTTTTAAAAAATGAGGGAGCCGGCAAAGTAGGGTCGGTGTCGCGTTGCCTGACTCTGACTGCGCGGGAAGCAGGACAGCGGGGCTGTGGAATAGGCTGAGGTGTGGATAGCTGGGCGAGGGGCGCGACGCCAGTCCGGTTTGAGGAGGGGCGGAACCAAGGCTTTTCCAGGACCCTGGGCCTGATAAATGGGCTAGTGCTATAATGCTGGGACCTCTTATTTGAAGGGAGCACGACGGGATGCGTGGGGACTCCTTGCTTAATGGATGGTGACATGTAGTGAGGGAATCTCAGTGTTGCTGGGAGTGACCGAGACGGCAGAAGTATCCCTAAGTTCTGTTGAGGGTTGGAGCTTCACAAGAACACCTTACTTTCAAGCTGGCAGTTTTCAAAGACAAAAAGGCTCTGTGGAAAAGATTCCCGTTTTTTCTATTTTTTAATATTTGAAAGTATGGGTTTATTGAGGATATGCATTAGCCAGCTTGAATAAATGAAATTATAAATGTTAAAAAAAAACAAAACCTAAGGTAGGATGACGGAACTTGTTAAAAAAAATAAAAAAATAAAACAAAAATAAGTGCAGGGAGAATGCAATGTGTCTTGAAAGTGTTAGGGTGGTATTTATTTTCATAATGCATCATAATATAAATGGATAAAAAGTGATTTCTCTTAGCTCCTTCTCCAGTCTCCTCTTGCCTCTTCGTGGGATCCAAGATTCATCCAAACATCCCTTTTAACCCAGGGGCTGATGCTACTCAGTCTCCTCCTTCCTTTAGCAGACTTTACCCTTGATTCTCTCAAACCTGTCTTGCAAATAAATGTTGACTGGTTTATTACAAGGGGTATTACAAAGGGTACAGGTGAACAGCCAGTTGGAAGAGATGCCTAGGGCAAGGTGTGTGGGAGGCTTCCATGCCCTCTCTTTGGACGTGCCACCCTCCAACAACCTCCATGTAGTCAACTGTCTGAAAGCTCCCTAAATACATTTTTAAAGAAGATTGGATTATGTTTTTCTTTGACTTTCTAAAAGTATAATTGGAATACAAATGAATACTTTTTTTTAAGTTACACTGACCACATTTCTAACAAATGAATACTTTTAAAGTAAGGATAAATGATACTCTCCACTCAGGAGTATAGTATCAGGTAAACATGTGGGCAGGGCAGTGTTTGAGGAAGGATCAAGGGGAGGGGGACACTGGGTGCTGGGGATCTGTGAAATGATGGAGGAAGGAGCCCTTCTGTTTGGTTCTCCAGGTGCAGGTCCTCGGTCCAGTAGAAGGTAGCATGCTAAGTTCTATTTTTCTTCTTCTGTTGCTCCTTATGCCTGAGAATCTCCTGAGCCAGTGGGTTCCACCTTGCTAATACCTCTAAAAAGTTTTCTAGCATTCCAACCTCTAGATTAACTTAGTTTGTCCTCCTACCCAACTGCCATTGGCTCAGTGGAAGATGTCTTGGACAGCTATAGCAAAGATGTCTGCCTTTGGATACTGACTTGGCCACATACTATGTGCCTTTAACCAAATCACTTCATTTATCTTTTCTCTTTATTTTCCTCATCTCTAAAAGGAGGGGTTTGGAGTAAATGTTAACAGTCACTTCTCATACTAAAGTTCAATTACATTTTTCTCTTAGCCCCTTTCCAGAGTAAAACTTCTGTGGTCTTCTGATTTATAAGCCTGTATACAGATTCATTTTTAAGTAATCTAGTAATACATCCATGGGAATGTGATTATATAGATATTATTACCTAGGAATTGAACCCGAAGTTAGTAGGAAAACACCAAAACTAGAATGAAAACAAAATGAATATGGGGCCTGGGAGTGACAATGACAAAATGTGGATAATGAACTATATTGTTGTTACATTTTGCTTAAAATGTAGTGAATGTGATGATAACAGACCCATCTCGTATTCGGAATTTCAACCTAAGAAAGAATGTTTTGTCCTCCCTTTGTCACGATCTTCTGTGAAGGCTGCAGATTGATGGGAAAGTTGGTTTTTTGCTTAATCATGAGAAAGATAATGTGGTACAATAATGGAAATAATATTTTAGTGTGAACATAACTTGGAATTTGTAGATTTTGTGGTGTGATAAGTAATATGTCTGATTTTGATGATTTCTCAGCTGAAGGCATACATGTAAGATGATTTTCCCACCAGTTGGTGAACCTTTGGAGACTCACATTCTGTCCCTTTGGGCAGCAGTGCTGGCTGAACCGCATTAAGTCCCTCTCTGTGAGGGGGACTATTTCTAATCCTCCTTTGGAGCAACAGAGGAGAAAGTGGGCTCGTTGAACTACCAGGGTCCTCAAGCAGAAATACAGAGTCTCTCCTCAGGCACATGGGTTTCCAGAGATCACCCATGAATTTTTTTTTTTTTTTACAATTAAAAGGTACTACCATTAAAGATTTCCAACTATTTTCTTCTCTTGGGAAAGTACTGTTAATTTGAAGAGGTAACTTCACTTACCTACACCATGGGCCAATAACCTTTATAGTAGTAGAAATAAAGTCAACACCCAAACAGGGGCTGAAGGTAGCCATTGGCTCTGTGGCCTTTGGGTAAATAGTTGGACACTAATTGGACAACAACCCTCTATGCCCACCTGCCCTGGTAAACACATTGCCATCAGGACTTGGGATGGGTCTTAGACAAAAGCTTTGGCCAGCTACATTCCCAGTCAGATTTTTTTCCTCTGTTTTGTTTTGTTCAGTTCCACTTTTGGGGACTAAAAAAAAAAAAAAAAAGGAAGGTTCTTTCAGCAATCAGACAGATTTATTAGGTAAAGACCGTGGGTAACATCTATCCTGGAAGCTGGAAAAGTACAATGAAAATGGAAGGTGCAAGCCTGGATACATTTGCAGTCCATTGGAAAGACAAGCCACATGTATACAGGAAAATGCCCAGGGGCAAATACAAACAGGTGCAATCAGTCCACCTATGCCGGGCACAGTGGCTCAGCACTCAGGGGACCCTGAGGAGAAGCAGCATGTTGTGAAGCTGGGTAGGGAAATAGGGAACAGTGGCATAGTATAGAAATGGATGGCAGTTGAAGCTAACTGAAAGCATATTTGAGGGGTTTGGATGTTGGGATGAGGGCTGAGGAGTCATGAGGCTAAGATGGTGGCTGATAAAGTAGTGATATCACTGGATGCTTCCAGGAATGCCTTTGAAATGGAGAGATACTAGATCAAAAGGAAGAGGAGAACTGGAAATGTGGACTCAACAAAGTAAGGTTGGAATGACCTCCAGGCAAGGGAGAAACAGAAGGGTGCAGAGAGAGGAACAGGGCCTAAGGTTGCAGTGTCCAACATGGTTCACAGCCTGTTAGAAACCAGGCTGTATAGCAGGAGGTGAGCGCCCAAACAAAGCTTCATTTGTATTTACAGCCACTCCCCATTGCTGACAACACCGCATAGGCTCCGCTTCTTGTCAGATCAGCATGGGCATTAGATTCTCACAGAAGCATGAATCCTACTGTAAATCGTGCATTTGAGGGATGTAGTTTGCACACTCCTTACAAGAATCTAATGCCTGATGATCTGAGATGGAGCTGATGTTAGTGCTGGGGAGCAGCTGCAAATACAGATTATCATTAGCAGAAAGGTTTGACTCCACAATAAATGTAATGTGCTTGAATCATCCTGAAACCATCCCTCCCCTCCACCCACCCACACCCCCACCCTGATCTCTTGGAAAAATTGTCTTCCAAGAAACCAGTCCCAGATGCCAAAAAGGTTGGGGACCACTGGCTTAAGGCATGGCTGTGCAGACAACTTTTGAGTGTTGTCCAAAATTCTCTCCTCTAACCCACATATTGGACCCTCCAGCCCTGCTCATCTTAGCTACTCTCTACTACCCCTTGCCCACAGCTCAGTTCCCACAGAATTAGGGCCAATCTCCTCTATCCTATAGGATATGGCTTGGAAAATTTGAGATATAGGCCCTAAAAACTCTAGGGGTAGGCCAGGTATTCATCATGGGCCTGGGTTCACCTCACTTTCCTCCATCACCATGTCCCCTCCAAATTCCTTTATGGGATTTTGTTCTGAGATTGTCCTTTCACAGCACCCTTTGGGTTTTCTGCTCACCTCAAACCTGTTCCTCCACATACCCCTAGTTTTGTTACCAAAACATTTCTGCCACAACCCCATGCCACTCTAACCCCCATCTCGATCCCTAAGCTATCCTTTGAGTTTGCTCCAAGTCCTTCCCTATAGGTTATGGGCTTAAGGAATAGGAGATCAATAGAAGTAGTTTAAGAATCACCTCTCCATCCCCCAAATATTTGTACAGAAACAAATTAGGAAGGTCCTAACTCCCCACCCTCTTTAGTAGAAGCAATACAACTTTCACAAGATGAATTAATCTCTACCCAACAGGAAGAAACAGAAGCTGGCTGAAGCTGGCAAGTGAAGCTCACAACAGAGGAGAGAGGTTAGAACAAAGAAAAACAACTGAACTGGGATATTCCTTAAGGTGCCCCTTGGCTGGGTTGGGTGGGGATTAGTTTAGAATGGAAAGTGTCTGTAACCTCAGAGGCAGAGTCTTCCCCTATGGGGGACAAGGGGATCTCCTTAGAAAGGTCCTGGGCATTAGCAATGATTGTGACCCTCTCAGGCTCATCAGCAAGTGGGCAGATGGTCAGGGGCTTCTCACCAGAGGACCAAAGGCAAAAGAGGGGACGGAGGGGGCCGAAGAATATGTTTTTAGAGAATGTATAGATGTGAGATCCATCAGTCATGTTGTAGAAGGAGATGTTTCCTGATTCATAGTCCAGGAAAATTCCAACCCGGTGGAGGGGCCTTGACAATAGGAGAGGGGTCCGGAGAGGGGTGAGGGCCCAGTACCCGTTTCCATATAACTCCAAGGCCCAGAACCCATTCTCAGGAATTATGGGGTCAAATCCTTTCCTTCGCACATTTTCCCTACACACGCCAATTGCCCAGTCAGTCCTGTCTCCCACCTCCACCTCCCAGTGATGTCTCCCTGAGGTAAAGGCCGCACAGCCCAACACGCAGGGCCAGGAGTCAAATCTCTCTGGTTTCTCAGGTAGTATCCGACGTGAATCTTCCAGCCGAACAGATTTTAAATCCTCATAAAGTAAGAGGTGGGGATGGGCTGTGTCTGGATCCAGTGTCATATCCACTGGAGACGGAAAGAGAGCAAGTCTGACCATCAGTGAATGTCAGAGATTATAAGACCTGTTTTTCCTTCTCGAAGAAATAGAGCACTGTTCTAGGAGTTGACAGGTCTCCTCAGAGGGAGAGCTGTTTGTCTCCATACCCACCAGGCTCCCTCCCTCACCAGCAGCCAGAGGGTGACTGTCCCCAGTGCCCAATGGGACTCTGTCAGAGAGGGCTTGTCTCTAACCATCTTCCAAGGGCCCTCTGTGTGCCTCAAGGAAAGTGTTGAGGCCATTTGCCATCACCTTTTCCTTTCCTATCCTCATCATTAAAGTGCGTTTAGTGTTTTCATTTCCAAGTATCACAGGATTTTGAATTCTTAGGGGATAGAACCTTAGAGCCCCTGAGAAGTTCAGAGGTACTGACCTGCATGCCATGGAGACCTTTTCCATTCTGCAATGAAAGAGAAAGATAGTCATTGATAGATTATACAATAAGAGAGAGAAAAACTTCGTGAGTAAAATAGTGACGAGAAGACAGAACTTACTGAGCTCTTCCAGGACTTTGTCTGGAAAACAAACAAAAATACCTCAGTGGCTTTCTATACTGAACAAGAGGGAGGGGAAAAAATTGGTGTGGGAAACACATAAAGGAGGAACTGTTTAATTCACGACTACCTGATTACTGAAATACTATCAATAAATTCAGAACAAAGATTTTGTTTTGTTTTGTTTTCTAAGAAATATGCAGGAAGTTCCTATTGGCTTAGGATCAGGGTTAGGGTCTGAGGGGGATTAGTGAGTAAACATCAGGTCTAACATCTCGATTAGAATTGGTTTTGACTCTGTCTAAGCCTCAAGCCTCTTCATATTGGGTATCTTGACTTCAGGAGCTTATGATTCCTTCTAACTTTCAGAATTCTAGAATCACATATCTTCTATTGGAAGTCATCCTATAGGACTTGGATATAGACCTTCTCTGAAGCACTCCTGACAGGTAGCTCTTGTGGATTCTATGACTTACCTTTAGGGCTCAATGCATTCTTCCTCTCTCTGGATCTTTCTTTGTATAGTCTCCAAGTGAAAAATATGAACCCAATGGTGACAAGTCCTAGGACCATCAGGATGACGGCCATAGCCACTATCCAGGGAGTCAGACTTGGTAAGGAAGTAGCTAAAACAAAATCCCCAAGAAGGCCATTAGTTGAGAAACTCTGAGCAAGTACAGCTTCTCTTCTGATTCCAAAGGAGGAGAAATAAGGGATGGCCTGGGACACTCTCATTCCTGTTATGGCAAAAAATAGTCACTGAAATAATACTCAAAACTTCTCAGGAAAAATTTGACCTTGAGCAGGAGAGGGCAGAGAAAGAGAGAAATGAAGAGTCATTTTGGGACAGGACCTGTGAAGTAATGAATATAATGGATTTATTCATGTTATATGGAAATTCTTCCTTAACTATTAATGTAGAATGGGAGCCAAGAGGATGAGGAAGGTAAAGAAGGAAGGGGAAATGTCACCTGTGTGTAATAGAATGGGACTCATTGACCAAAGAATAAGCAAAGGTTCCTACTTGGCCCAGAGGTAGTATCTGGAGAATAATGAGAGGATTTGCTTCCTTGAGGGCTCTGGAAACCTAGACAGAGCTCTAGCACAAGATGGGGAGGGGAGAAGAAGGTAAGAGTGGAAATAGTGAAATTAGAAAAATAACTTGATCTTGTTTATTTGAGGAGAGAAAGTTCTGGATTAGAAAGGCCCCCAGGGATAAAGCTTCTCTATCTCAGTTATATCTCCTAAAATGGAAAATCTGGAATGTACATGAGATCTAAGTAGATTTATGCCTTCAGAATCTTTACTCCTCTAATGAAGTTGGTGAGATTTCCTTAAGTCTGTGGGCAAGAGCTTAGATGGGGAAAGTGGACAACTCTGCCATGAGGTCACTCTGAGCAAGTGTCCAGGTGGTGTGGTCTTGAAACTGTGTCATCATAAGAATGCAGCATTGGTTTCACTGACCTGGTATGGAAATCTCTACTTCCTTCTCCTGGCCAAGAAGGAGATTCTGGATGTAGCAGGACAATTTCTCCATGGAGGTATCTCTGATGATTACTGAAGAAGCCACAGTGAATAGACCTTTTTCATCAGGATTCCTGGACTCTGATGTGGATGGAAACTGCTCTCCCTTGGGAGTTCTCCACTGCACCTGGGGCTCTGGGTACCATCCCACTGAGGTGCACTCCAGCGAGATCTCTCCACTCTCTCGAACTTCCACATGGATGTGAGGGTCAGAGCCCAGAGCTACGGAGGGAAAAGTTGGCCATAATCTATTAGTGGACACCCTTCTCGTAGCCTTATAACTATAGAGCTATGTAGTTTCAGAAACAGATTTAGAGGGAGAGAGAAAGAAAGAGAGAGAGGCACACAAGTGGGTGGACTGGGAATGGGACGACCTCTTCTCCATATTTCATTACACAAGGAAACTGAGATATCACTAAAACAAATTTCATGTACCTTATCAGAGAAGGATGTTTTATTGGGATCTAGCCTTTCAAATGTCGGCAGAAGTTTGCTAAACAGATATGGCAGGAACACTAAGGAACACTACCTAGCAGGAATACCAAGACCAATGGCTTAGAGGCAGGCTAATGGTCTAGGCTGAGGGCTCAGAGCTGGCAGATGCTGTGTGGTTGGAAATATTAGGAGAAAGCTTTGGGGAGGAGGAAGAGAACTAGGACTGGGTATTTAAGGATGAACAGAGAAGGAGTATCCTTGAGAAGGACGTTTGGAATTTCTCAGATTGTAACTAACAATTTACATTTCCTTTACCTGTGATGCTGATTCAGAAATTTTCTTAAATGGTTTCAACCTCATCTTCCCATACACCATTTTGCCATAACATAAATCAACATAAAGCTGTATTTCCTGTCTGTTCAGCCTATTTTTTTCTTCCAATTCCACAGGGTACAGGGAAACACTGAGTTACATAGAAGAGTTCTTAAACACATTTCCACAACCATTGGTTTAAATCCATATTCCAAGTTTGTGTGTATATATGAGAATGCATATCCTTTTCATGAAAGGAGCTGACACTTTCAGCAGATTCTCAAAGGTGTCTGTCACTTATAAAAGGTAACAACAGGTTTGTGCCATTAAATCTCTAGGTTTTTATAATCAACTTTTAAGAAACTTCTTTCCTAAAAACAAAATGTGAGTTATACACAATGCTGATACAAGGACACCCTGTTATAAAACAGGAATCCAGATTTCACCCAGGTATTTTTCAAACTTTATCTTTACTTGAATATATATATATATGAAAGGCAACATATTTGTATATGTTTTAGATCGGTTTAAAGCACAGTAATAATATCTTACAAGTCTATAATGCTTTTAGAATTGGCAAAGCAGTTTTTCAAATATTGTCTAATTTTATTTCATTGCTGAGAAATCACCTTGAATAAATACTTCCCCTGCTTTGCAGTAAAACTCAGAGATTTGCTTGATGTCATTCACTAGTAAGTGGGAAAGTCAGACCTCAATGCATTCTTTCCTTTTGAATGTTTATCTTTTTAAAAAACTTGTTCCCCTCTGAATTTTAGCTTGAAGCAAAACCAAAAACATACAAACCCAACAAAAGCAAAATCTTTTGTATATGAATCAAGAATGTTAACAAACGGCCATGCTCTATAATCTTAGGATATCAATCCTGAGAAACTAATCCACAAAGCAGCCTCAAAGTGTGTGGCATGCTCACTACAGCCTTATTTTGATCTGAGAAATAGACACAACTTAAACGCCCAATTCTGGGACTTGATCAAGTAAATTGTGGTGTACTGGTATAAAAGAATGTTATATAGCTCTTACGGCTTACATTTATTAATTAATTCCATGGAGAAATGTTTGTCCTATTATTGAGGGGAAATGTTTATCCTATTATTAAGGGGAAAGGACAAGAGATAATTGAAATAAAGTTCTGTGAGAAAGACGTTTCGCTGCTCTCTCCTCACTCTCAACACAAACCCCTTTTCTACTTTTCTACTACTCCAGGCCTGTCAACCCCCTCCAACTTAAAAGGGATTTTGAGAATGAATCTGGTGGTTTTCAAAGTAACTGATCCATAGGAAAATATATACCACATGGAGTCACCAGAGAAAGTCAAAACCCGTCACTCACCAGCCACCTTCAGATGCAGGAGGGCTAGCCCGTAGTTCCCATTCTCCCTGAAAAGGCATTGGTACTCGCCGTCATCAGAGGCCCTGACGCCCTGTATCCTCAAAGCAGCGCGCCCCGCGGAGATGTCGTCCTTCGCCAGCGTCACCCTCCCTCGGTACTCAGGCATCTGCTCTTCCTCCTGCTCTGGCCCGTCCCGGTGCACCAACACGGCCGGAGAGACCTTCCTCCGGAACCACCGCAGCTCCATGTGCTCCGCACTCACGTTCGGGGACAGGTGACAGGGCAGCTCGGCGTCTTCGCCCAGCATGGCCAGGATGGGCTCCGGGGGTCCAATCACATCAAAGTGAGCTGCCCAAAATGAGCGGGATCAGACAGGCTGTGGAGGTGGGAATTGGGAATCCACACGGACCAGACTCCCACCAAAGCGCAGTGTCCCCCCTCTCTGCCTCTTATACCTTGGACAGCCTGAGAGGGTCTGTCTGGACCCCAGTGGAGATCTCTGGGGAGAGCCAAATGGGATGCTTACTTTCAGTCCTGTAGGCCAGAGAGAGAGAGAGACACGTACCTGCATCCAGCTTGGGCAACTGCAGAAGGGTGAGGATGAACAGACATCTGGGGAGGCAGGAGTTTGGGAAAACTGCCATCCCTGGCCTTTCTGGGGTAGCAAGATACTGATGTGGGTCCCTCAGGAGCTTCAGCCTAGGAGATGAATAGACAGGAGATAACTGCTGGCTCTGTGGACACTCTGCCTTCCAAAGTCCACTCTACAGTTCTTTCCAATCTGGAGTGCTCTGGTCATTTGCATCTGAAGGCCCCTCTGTACCTCCTATTCAGTGGGGATTCAATCCCTGTTTCATCAGCACTCACTCACCGCCCTAAGTTTGGTGAAGCATTTATAGAGTAATAAACTGGGCCCTAAAACCCAGACTTAGGAGAAGGGAATTGTCAGGCATAGTGTCCATTAGTGGGCTGTGTTATCAGTGAACAAATCCTGGAATCACTGCACTAAAAAAAAAAAGTCTCCTTCAAATACAGTAATTTGGTATTTGATTTTAGCAATGATAATAAAAAGAATGAAGCTGAAATGGAGACCAAGAAAATGAATCGAAGGAGAAAAGAGAAAAAGATCTGAGGAGATAGAGCAAGAAGGGGGAGCTGAAGAGAGCAGAGGGCCTAGGACCAGGCGGGAGGGCGTGGGAGGGAGAGAACTATGCCCTCCTGGCTGCCCACTCTCTCAGGGGGCTGAAAGTAATCACATATACTGACCTGGATGATCTTGGAGGAAAAGGCTCAGGGTTGCGCTGCCACCAAGTGAGAAAGATGGTTGTGGCCCCAGGGGCAAAAATTAAAAGCCAGAAGGAAGGCGGAAGTGCTCTTAGGAAAGCCTGCCTCCACGTGGCCTAGTGTATCTAACTTTGAAAAAAAGAAAGAAACTTTTTCCAGACAGATGGAAAACTGGATTTGTGGTCTTCAGTTCAGAGATCAGTATAAATATTGATGAGCTAGACTAAATGAAAGAGGACAGAGAAAAAAAGGAAGAGGGCCAAAGAAACACCAAAATGAGATGTGAAGGCTTCAGGCAGTTATTTTACTTGTCCAAGCCTCGTTTCTTTTATCACTAAAAAGGTAATAATGTTCATCATACCTTCTCGGAAGAGATGTTGGGAGGATTAAATGAGATTAAGCAGATAAAGTGCTTAGTATATGGTAGGGACTCAGTAGAGGGTAAGTTGTTATTCTATTATTGCTTCTATGGATTAAAAAAATGAAAGGGCAGAGGCCGAGGTGGCAGTAGCCTCTGGGTTACCACTGGCAGCACTCCTTTTTACCACAGTGCCCACTGCAGCTGCTGTGTCTGTTGGCACAATTCCACAAAAGGCCAATCTTAAAGGTAGGCTATGAATGTGCCATCTCAGGAGGTGTGATTCAGTTTATAGGGCCCCAAAGTTGCCTCCCTGCCAAAGTTATCTCAAAGCAACTCATAAAGCCTGTAATTTCTTATTTTGAGCTAAACTTCTTATTGTTATAGAAAATTTTAAAAATATAAGAAAGGTTGGGCGTGGTGGCTCACTTCTGTAATCCTAGCACTCTGGGAGGCCGAGGCGGG
>NW_012137303.1:1144591-1159141 GCF_000956105.1 Propithecus coquereli
ATATTTCTATAAAATGAAAATCACGCTTAGTCTACCAACTAACAATAGCCTCAATTCACATTTTGACATATTTCCTTCCAGTGTTTATTTTACGCTTATGTGTAATACATCATAAAAACAATCAGTTGGGCTTTTTGTATAACTCAAAACATTGTTAATAGTTGCATAATTGCCAAGGTCATGGGATATTGTGTTTTTTTTCCTATTATATATAATGCACTTTATAGAAAAGTCTTTGTTCACAACTTTGAAAACTTCCTTATAAGTTATCTGATAAATTTCCAGAAGTAGAGTTCTCAGGTCAAAGGGTATGAGCACATTGCCAAGGTCCCTTCCTGAAATGTTGAACCCATTACACCATCAATGGAAGTGTCCTCACCTAATCTCTGCTAGCACTGAGGATTATTATTTCATATCCTTGCTATTAGGATGGGTAAGATTTATCAAATTATTATTTTATTATGCTTTTATATGACAGTGAGGCTGGTCATTTCTCATGTATTAGACAGTCATTTAATATATTCTAGAAATGAGCTTTTTAGGCCAGTGCCCACTGTTTTCAAGGCTGGTTCTAGTGCTGTTTCTCACCAACATTTTATAAATTAAAGATGTCAATCCTGTATTATATTTGTGACAAAAGTCCTTCCAAATTTTGTGCTATACCTTTTAGTTGGAGTTATGATTAAGAGAAAAGGCAGGGGCCGGGCGCGGTGGCTCACGCCTGTAATCCTAGCACTCTGGGAGGCCGAGGCGGGAGGATTGTTTGAGCTCAGGAGTTCGAGACCAGCCTGAGCAAGAGCGAGACCCCGTCTCTACTAAAAAAAATAGAAAGAAATTATCTGAACAACTAAAAATACATAGAAAAAATTAGCCGGGCATGCTGGCACGTGCCTGTCATCCCAGCTCCTCGGGAGGCTGAGGCAGTAGGATCGCTTGAGCCCAGGAGTTTGAGGTTGCTGTGAGCTAGGCTAATGCCATGGCACTCACTCTAGCCAGGGCAACAGAGTGAGACTCTGTCTCAAAGAAAAAAAAAAAAAGAGAGAAAAGGCAGTTGATTCACTAGAGTGCCAGGAGAATGATCTTTCCCAAATGCAAATCTGATATCACTTTTTGCCTTAAAATCCCTCCTTGTCTCTCTAGTGATCTTAGCACCAAGTTTAGACACCTTAATCTGGTTTAAAAAAATGCTGTAGGTCTAGCTTTATCTGTTCAAAAAAAAAGCTCTAACGGTCCCCCTATTTCTTTCTTCTCAGCCTTTTCCCCAGCACCCCCCTCCCTTGGCCTACCTACTCACTGGCAGAATTTGGAATGGGTGTGTTTACTTCAATCCATAGTGCCTTTCAGGCCTCCAGATAATAGTACTTATCTTTCCTCTTTCAGAACATTCTGTTCCTTCTTATTTGCATGATGAACACCTGTTCTTCACTCAAAAGATCTTGTAAGGGCTGCATCTTCTACAACCTCTTCCAGAAGCAAATGGATGCAACCTCACTTCTAGGATTCGTCCTTCATTCACTTATCATACCTCACTGTGATCCCACCCAAGCACCCTAACCAGAGGAACTTCAGGAAGGAGCCTCCCAGCATTGCCCAAGTCTTGTGAGAAACACCTTTGAAGTCTTGGGTCCTATCTATACATTTAAGGTAAATTAAAGCATTTTACTTCATTATGTATATGGGGTTTGCTTAAATATGACTTCGAATAGCCTTTGCCCCCTCCAAGTGAAATAAACTCTCCTGGAAGATGGGCCCATGTTTATCCTGTAACACAACCTCCTGGTCCCTTTCTCCTGGCGCACACGTGACCTAAGCCTTACTTTCTGAAGCAGATGTGTTTACTGTTATCTTTTGTTTCCAAGTTTATCTTCCTGTTCTAAACTGAGCTCTTCTAGTTTGTATTCCCTGTCCTCTCAATAGAATTTGCAGCTTAAATCAAACCATCCAGTCCTTGACCTTCCTAGTGTGAAGAGCTCCTGCTGGATTCTCAGTTCCCCTTCATGTTTAACTTTCTGAAAATATCACCTATAATCTATTTCCCTTTCCTCATCTCTTTTCTCTTATTAGCCCTCTCTAATTAGACTTCTGTCCATGATTTATATTCTCATAGAAGATTATTTGGGGGGTGGGGGGTGGGGGAAGAAAGAACTTTTATTTGCACCCAAGGGATCCAAAGTGAAAAGAATGAGATTGGGGGAAAGAAGAACAAATGGTATTTAGAAATCAAGTTATTGCATAACAGCCAAAATTCTGATTGCATAACATCTGAGTCATTTTGACAGAAACCAAATCATCAGTCATAGACAATGCCTTTCATTAAAGGCAGGATCTCGGAATTTTTCAAGGCTCGGAGGACAGAGCTTCTAGATGCCCCTGTCTCTCATGGCTCCTGTTTGGGAGATGCCTTGTGAAGTGGGGATGTTCATCAGGATTTTGCTGAGGCAACCACTTGCTCCTTTTCTTTTTAAATGTAGTTTTTACTCTGTAAAAGTAATATATAATAGTTTTTTGAAAACCAAATAGGACAAAGAGCTTTTAAGAAAAGTGTCAGCCTCATGTCCAACCTGTCCCTCCTCATTCCCCAGGAACAGCCTTTTTAATTCTTTAAATACTTAGTTTTTCTTTTGTTTTTGTTTTTGTTTTAGAAACAAGATCTCACTATGTTGCCCAGGCTCGTTTCAAATCTCAAATTCCTGGGCTCAAACTATCCTTCCGCCTCAGCCTCCCCAGTAGCTGAGACTATAGGCACAAACCACCACACCCAGTCAAATGCTTAGTTGTTTTATCTGGTACTTATCTACATATTTCTCAAGACAATAACACATTTGTGCTGTTATTTCTCTATATATCCATTTTTACATATTGCTTTTCTGTGCCCTATTATGATCAATGATGATTTAGCTCTCTTATACCACTGATAGCAATATATCACAATTTTTGTTCAATGTTTCCAATACTGTGGTTATGTAGCTATAATTTTACAGAGCCAAGTATCATATATGATTACATTTACTTTCATGTACAACCTCTTGTGTTTTCTTTAGGGGTAGGAAGGGAGTTAAATAGTTCATCTTTTTTCTCTTTAATTTTCTTTATTCCATCGCAAATTTTTCCCACTTCTCTAACAGCCTCTAAGTAGTTTCCATAGTCAAATATATCAGATAATTTATCAATGCTATTATCTCCTCTCCCATTCCTCCCAGAGCAGGTCTTATTAAAAAAATAGATTCTGATTTAGCAGGTCTGGAATGGGACCAAGATTCTCCCTGCTGAATGCTCTGGTCCACAGGGAAAGGTCTATAGCTCTTTATCTTGTTCCTTATTCAGAAGCATCAGATGAAGAGGCAGCTGCCAGCTACACATGAAATACAGAGATGCCTCTGAGGGATGTTCTGACTCAGAGTTTTGGGCTTGTTTTGCATGTGGCCAAACTGAGCCAAGACAAAGGACTAGGGTAAATGGGCATCATGTACAATAATGTATTCTTTTGTGGCTTGCTAGTAGCTTTGTGGTCAGCTGCTCTTTCTTGGGGGAACACACATCGTGTGTTCATTTATGATAGGTTGGTAATAATCATATATGATCTAATGATACATCAACATTCTACTACTGACATAATTCCCCTATTGATCAAGCCTACCTTATAGTTACACAATGTAGCACAACAGAGTGTGCATATGTGAAGGGTAGGTGAAAAGGAAGTGAAGCTGGAGATGGTATGGATAAGAAGGTGGTGGATTTCCATGTAGAGGAGGAGCTGATGGGGATAGAGGAAGGTTAAATGTGCCCTGAAGGAGCAAGAGGCTGAGATCTGGTGGAGCAGTGACATTTCTGAGACATATTCTTAGAAATGCTTTTGAAATGGAGATTTCCTATAAATAGGAGGGGTAGACAGGGAACTTATGGGAGCCAATAAAATGAAGTAGAATTGAGCAAGGGAGAAACAGGAGAATTCAGGAAAGGGGTCAGGGTTGTGTGGACCACTGCCCAGAATTTATCCCATTGCAGCCTCCGAGCTACCTTCCATATCTGTTCATCTTAGCCTTTCTCTCTTCTTGTTACCTGGTGGGGCAGATCCTTTCAAAGCAGGGCTACATTCTTCCTCTGGTGGACAGGCTATTAAAAGTGTGAAAATGCAAGACTTAGGTATTTTAGGAGCAGCCTATAAATTCATTATTGCCTGATTTACCCTGCTTTCTTCTTATTACAGCTGTCACTCTATGTTCCCTTATCAGACCTTGTCTTAGTTTAGTTTCCCCTAAAGGCAGATCCTGAGATAAAGATTTAGATGCTTCTACATCATTCTGGAATTTAGGAAAACAAAAAACAAAAACCAAAAAACCTTAGCCAGGTGTGGTGGCTCACATCTGTAAACCCAGTGCTTTTGGAGGTTTAGGCAGGCGGGTCGCTTGAGGCCAATTTAAAACCAGCCTGGGCAACATAGAGAGACCTCCTCTCTACAAAAAATAAAAAAAATTAATTGAGTGTGGTGGCTCATGCGTGTAGTCTCAGCTACTTAGGAGGCTGAGGCAGGATTGCTTGAGCCCAGGAGTTCAAGGCTACAGGGAACTTTGACCGAGCCACTGCACTCCAGCCTGGGCAACAGAGTAAGACTGTCTCAAAAAAACCAAAAGGGAAAAAATATTTAGATGCAAGTAATTTATTTGGTAATGATTCCAGAAAACACTGTGGGGAAGTGAGCAAATGAGACAGGAAAGAGCCAATAAAGGATTTATACCTGGGCTGCCCTTGTGGGCTCAACCTTGCTGGAGACTTTCTAAATGATTGTGTGGAACTGGAAACCTCCCAACTCAGAATTGTCACAGAAGGATGAAAAAGCTGAAATCCTGCCCCTTATTGGCTCAGGGTCTTGTGGGGCAAACATTTTCAGGCAAAAAGATGTAGGAAGCCATCAGTGCACTGGGGGACTGACTGTCTACAGGTAACCTGGCAGAGAGAGACAGAGAAACAGAAACAGAGAGCCAATGGAAGAGAGAGATTCAGAAAGCAACTCTGTTCACTAATGAAATTGGACAGTATACTAGAAATTGTCAGGTATTCTCAAAAGGATTTTTTCCAGCCTGCTCACTGATCTCTACTCCCAGTTCCAGACCCCAGTCCCTTTGCCCTACCCCGCACACACACTCCCCTGACTTCCTCCCTGATCAGCCACAGTTAGTGTGCCTTTGAGGATTTGGGGAAGGAGAAATGGGTCAGCTAATGTGTTCGATTTCCAAGAGATCTGTTATCTCCTAAGAAAAGCATTAAAACAATTGCCATCATCTCTTTTCTCTCCATCCTCATCACTAAAATACTGTCAGTATTTTTCATTTTCAAGTTTCCTGAGCTTTCAATTTTTGTGAGGTAGGAACTCAGAATCCTGGAGAAGTGAAGAGTCACCAACCTACACACAATTGTGCTTTTTTTTTTTTTTTTTTACAGTAGCTGAGGAGTTTATAAAAGGCTTATTGTTTGTGGAAAAATGGAGGAAAAACTCATAATTTTCCAAGACTTTTTATGAGTTTCTTTGGAAAATAAACAAAACTAAACCAATTATCATTTGAGTTAAAGATGTGGGAAGGAAGATGGAATGTGTACATGAAGCATGTAATGAAACAACTGTTCCTTTCTGTGACTACCTTATTACTGAAACATTATCAATAAATCATGAACATACTTTTTGTTTTGGTTTTTGTTCTTAGAAATCTGTAGGAAGTTCCTTTTGGCTTTAGGTGCTAAGTGATTTTGTTGCATCTGAGAACTAAAAGTCTAGGGTCAAGTTTGGGGTGAGTGGAGTGGGCACAGGAGGCTCATGGTGGGATTCTGACTGCTTATGGCTATGCTGAAGACCGCCAGCCAGAGCCATCGGGGGTCCAGCCAAGTGGGTTTATTGGTACTTGTTACAGCAGCATGGATTCCACACACCATGGGGAATTAGAAAGTGCAGCAAGTCACTAATGAGAGAATCTGGGAGGAATTTGTTATAGGATATAAGCTGATGTTAGGTGATTTGGGAGCAGTTCAAGAAAGCAAGGGTTTTCTCTGGATGAAGGCTGTCAGGAGCTAATATATGATTGGGTATTTTAATACTTTTCATTAATAAGTGGAATGGACAGAAGCGGCCAAGTCGCAACTAGGAAAGAAGGGGCAGTTCCTCCGGTTAGCCAGGAGGGGGAGATGTATGGTCATGTGATTTGCATTGTGTTCTTGTTTTTGTGCTCTGGCATGATTACGGAGTAGTCTAGTTTTTATCTTGCTCAATAACAATCAGAATAGCCGGGTTGATGGTTAGTGCTCCGTGAAAATGTTTATTTGAAGTAGGAAACATGCTGCCTAGCTGGGAGTGCCTGGCCAGCTCCCACCTGATAGCTGTCAGGCTTTTTTTCTCAGAGTCCACATTCTCTCTCAGATTTAAAGGTATTT
Organism: Propithecus coquereli; assembly: GCF_000956105.1. Taxonomy (NCBI): domain Eukaryota; kingdom Metazoa; phylum Chordata; class Mammalia; order Primates; family Indriidae; genus Propithecus; species Propithecus coquereli. The sequence continues at coordinate 1,151,012 of NW_012137303.1, forward strand.
GAGTTTTATTTCTTGTCCTTTCTAATTCTGAAAAAGCTAGAATCATATTTCTAGATTCTAGATTTATAGATTTAGATGACTTTTGTAGAGGACACCTTTGTCTGAGAAAGTTTCCTTGTTGTTTTTCTCAAGAACATGTCTGTGGCCTTGCACGCAAGTCCAGAGCTCCCTCACCCTGCAAACAGGAGGGGCTAGAGAGTTGAGATGCAAACATCTGTTCACCAGAGATGAAACAACAAGGAACTGGGACATATTGAGTCGGGACGGTGTGGGAACAAAGAACTTGTGGAGGGACAGTTGCCAAACAGCCTGTATTATAAATAAAACAGCTACAGCAAGAGTTTTTCGCTGCAGCCTCATACTGTTTTGTGGTGTCTGTGTCTTTTTGTACGGGCTGCAGTGTGTGTCTGTGTCTTTATGTCTCTGTGTTCATTCCTCGGTCTGAAGTCGGGCCACACCAAGTGGCGCAGCGAGCAGGGTTGCATCACTCCAGGCCGAGGAACCGGAGGGGTACCTCTTTGGCATAAGGTAAGTGGCACCCAACAGAGGACCTCCAGCATTATGGGGAGTTCCCCTTCAGCTGTGGAATGAGAATATCGAAAGTTAGTTCAGGGCCTTTTACACTCAGTAGGAGTGGAAGTTAAAGATACTACTTTAAAGCAATTGTTTGACTTAGTGCAGCAGCACTGCAATTGGTTTCAGTCCCAGGTTCAGTTAAAATTACGCAGCTGGTAACAGGTTATTAAAGCCTGTCGTGTAGCCTGTCAAGGAGGTGACGTGGTTAATTTAAAAATTTGGACTGTTAAGCACTGCAGTTACTGGAAATAGACTCGGAGAAAGCTGAGTCGCAGAATGGAGATCCCAGAAATGACTCCTCTAATAGATAGTCAGGAAGGGGTTAACTCTCTATCCCCTAACACTGAAATAGCAGAATTTATTGCCTCATTAAAGAAATGTTTACTCTCTCTTATCACTACCTCCACAGCCCCGACAGCGCCCGTGGCTTATCCTGTCTCTTTGCCGCTGCCACCGCTGTCGCAGCTCCTGCAATTCTCCCTGGGGCTGGAACTACTTTCATTTTCCCTATAGTACGGCTGCCTTTCGGCCCTGGTGTTGATCCGCAGTATCCGAACGGGGGGACAGCGTGTTATTTATCATGCCCTTCAGTATAAATTCCTAAAGGATTTGAAACAGGCCATCCAAGCTTATGGTCCATAGTCCCCTTTCGTTCATGGTCTTCTGGATGCCTTTTCTAGTGAAAACATTCTTATACCCTTGGACTGGGAGAATATTGGTAAAACAGCCTTAGAAGGCCCCCAATGGTTGCAATTACACAGCTGGTGGGTAGAGGAAGCTAGAATTCAAACACGACTCAATGCACAGCGGCAACCTCTGGGTCCCATGGAGGAGGAGCTTATGGGGTAGGGACAATATTCTACCTTGGTCATGCAGGCGGCCATGGAGGACCCAGCCTTAACGCAGGTGAGGTTAATTTTTCTCAAAGCATGGAGAAAAATTGAAACCTCAGGTCAGTCTGTGCCATCCTTTGTAAAGACCTTGCAGGGTCCCACGGAACCCTATATTGATTTTCTATCTCACTTGAAAGAGGCAGTCTACCGTGGGATGGGAAGTTCTGAAGCTGCCTCCCTTATTCTGCAATCTTTGGCTGTTGAGAATGCCAATCCAGATTGTCAAAAGATTCTCAGGCCTCTGAAGGCTAGTGGCAGGACATTGGATGAATATGTACGAGCCTGTGCTGGGGTTGGTGGCGCTGCTTATCATACTTCTTCGTTGACCGGAGCTATTCAAAGGGGTCTAATCGGCCCGTCTGTTATAATTGTGGCTGACCTGGCCATCTCCGTAAAGAATGCAGAAGGAAAGGCAAGCCTTTGTTACATAAACCTCAAAAGCCTCCTCCTCCGGCGATTTGTACCCGTTGTGGAAAGGGGCCTCATTAGGCCAGCGAGTGTCACTCCAAAACTAATAAAAATAGAAATCCTCTGCCACCTCTGAGTAATAACCAACCATCGAGAAACTATTTGCAGGGCCCTCAGTCCTGGGGCCCCCCAAACAACAGTACGGGCTTCAACAGCATCCAGTGAGCAACGGTCTTGCACATCAACAGATCAATCCTTGAAAGTTACACAATTGTATGCTGCTACCTCTGGGAGTGCAGCTGCCAATCTGGCGGTCGCTAGGACCTATACCTTAACACCTGCTGGGGGTGTTCACAAATTATCCACCCAGGTATATGGTCCCCTTCCAGAAGGTAAAGTGGATTTGATCATTGGTCATAGCAGCTACACTGTTAAAGATATCTTTGTTCATTTGGGAGTTATTGATTCAGATTATATTAGGGAGATACAAATTATGGTTTCAGTTTCTCATACAACTCAGATATACGCTGGAGATCATACGGTTCAATTACTTTTGCTTCCCTACACTCCTTTTGCTACACGTGATGTTGAAAGAACCGGTGGTTTTGGTAGCACAGGTAATAAAGTTTTTTGAGAGACTCTGATTCAAGATGCTTGCGCTGTTTTCACATTGACTATTGCCAGTCACCAATTCAAACGTTTAGTAGATACTGGTGCTGACGTTTCCGTCATCAGCCTCTCTCAATGGCCTTCTGATTAACCCAAAACTATTGTCCCTGCAGTCTTATCTGGCTTAGGCCAAGTTCAGTGTGTTTATTGCAGTAATGACGTCTTGAAATGCCTTGGCCCTGACGGGCAGTGAGCCTCCTTGTCATTTTATATTATTGACATTGCTGTTAACCTATGAGACAGGGATCTCCTTCATCAATTTGGAGCATTTTTATCTATCCCTCACCTTGCTCCTAATGTCAAAAACATGATGCTTAAAATGGGGTATAACCCCCTGCTTCCTATAGATTCTTCTACTTCTTCAAACTAGTTGCCACTGCTCAGGAAATTCCTCGAGCTTTACCCTACACTGGAAAACAGATATTCCTGTGTGGACTGAGCAGTGGCCACTACCCTTTGAAAAGCTCGAGGCCTTAAAAGTGTTGGTTTCTGAACAGCTCACTACAGGTCATATTAAACAGTCTACTTCCCCCTGGAATTCTCCTGTTTTTATCATCAGAAAAAAGTCAGGTAAATGGTGCTTCTTCATGGACCTGCAAAAAATCAATAAATGTATCCAACCTATGGGTCCTTTACAGCCTGGTTTGCCCCTTCCTTCTATGATACCTAGAGGATGGTCAGTGCTAGTCATAGATTTAAAAGACTGTTTTCTCACTATACCTCTTCAACCCTGTGACAAAGAGCGTTTTGCCTTTACCATTCCAGAATACAACAATGGCCGTCCTACGGAACGGTATCAGTGGCGAGTATTGCCCCAAGACATGTTAAATAGCCCCCAAAATTTGTTGATCGCGCCATGAACCCAATGCATCTGTGACATCCTGCTGTTACGTTGTACCATTATATAAATGACATTCTTTTAGCAGCTCCTACTGCAGCTGAACAAGATGCTGCTTTTTCTGATCTCCAACAACAACTAACTTCCTATAATTTAATTCTAGCACCAAAAAAGATTCAAACTGACCTGCCTATCGACTGTCTCAGCTATTGCTGGTCAAAAATATAGATTCGACCTCAAAAATTACAAATTCGCAGGGAAAATTTAAAGACTTTAAATGATTTTTAAAAACTCTTTGGAGACATTAATTGGCTCTGCCCAACTTTAGGCATTCCCACCTACACCCTATAGCATTTACTTTCTACCTTGGAAGGTGATAGTTCCTTGACTAGCCCTCGTACCCTTATCCCACAAGCAGAAAAAGAGTTATAGTTTGTGGAACAGCGACTTACCTCTGGAACTTTGACATTCCTTGACCTTTCCTGCTCTATAATTTTTTATGTATTTCATACACCCCATTCACCTTCTGGATGTTTAGGTCAAGACCATGGCATTCTTGAGTAGTTGTTTTTACCCAGTCAACAGAACAAAAAACTGACTACCTATTTGGATAAGCTTGCTTCTTTGATCATTTGCGGCCGACGACGTGCAACTTTCTGGCTGGGATCCCTGTCATATTGTTACTAAATTAACAGCCAAGGATATACAGGCAGATTTTGAATTTTCAACTGCCTGGCAAATAGCCTGTGCCGACTTTGTAGGTCACTTTGATAATCATTATCCGGCCCATAAACTATTCTCTTTTCTTCAAACTCATTCTGTTCTTCCTATTTCTAATATTACATCACAACCTGCTCCAGGCCCTACATTTTTCACTAATGCATCCAACTCCTCCAAAACAGGGTATTGGAGTTCAATTGCACAGAAAATTGTCTCTTCCCCTTTCTCTTCAGTCCAACAAAGTGAATTATATGCTATTTGTTTGGTTTTACAGGATTTCCCTTCCACAACTTTAAACATTCTCAGTGACTCTCAATATACTGTTTATGTTACTTCTCAATTCCCTAACTCTCCTTTGGTCGTGTTCGGTCCCTCTTTATATTGCTCATACTCGTTCTCATTCTGGCCTTCCTGACCCTCTTACCCTGGGCAATGCTACTATTGATTTCTTACTGATTGCTTCTGTTCAACAGGCATATGCCGAACATGCCTTGCAACATACCAATACGAGAGGACTACAATTTGCTTCTCTATCACTTGTAAGCAAGCCAGACAGATTGTCCGCTCGTGTTCTGCTTGTGCCCCTATTAATCTTCCTTCTCTTTTACCAGGCTGTAATCCTCGAGGGATTCAGCACAACCAGATTTGGCAAATGGATGTTACCTATTTTCATTCTTTCGACCATCTTCGCTATATTCACCATACTATTGATACTTGTTCGCATTTTCAATAGACCACAACTCAAAGTTCTAAAAAAGCTGATACAGTTATCACCCATCTACATTTCTACTTTACTGTTATGGGCCTCCCACATACTATCAAAACTGACAACACCCCGGCCTGTACCTCTCACAAATTGGCTGATTTTCTTCACCTGTATTCCATCCATCATGTTACTGACATACCCTCTAACAGTCAAGGCCCAGCTATCATTGAACATGTCAATCATACCTTAAAACTTCAACTTTTAAAACAAAAAGGGGGAACTCCGGAGTCACCTCATCGTCATCTTCTTTGAGCCCTTTTCACATTAAATGTTTTGAATCATTGGCAGGCATTGGGTACCTCTGCTGCGGAGCACCATTTCACCCCTGCTAAACCTGTAGCTCCTTCTTCTCCTGATCCTGTCTAGGTCCGTTTATCTACTGGTGATTGGAGGGAGGGGATGGTACCACAGTGGGATTGGGCTATGCTTATGTTTCCACAGATAACGGTTGTGAGTGTGTACCAACGCGCTGTCCTAAACGACGCAATGGCCAAGCACGGGTGGACCGAGGACCTTCTCAAGGAATTCTAGAACTTGACCATTCACAGCAGGACCTACACAGTGACCACAACTCAGGCCACACCACCAATGTGGGGACAGCTTAAGAAGCTTACTCAGGAGGCTGAAAATGTGGTAACGCGTGTGCAACAGCCGTGCAACACTGGTACTCTTTTTCTGGCAATGCTCACCATCGTTTCTTGCCAGGTGGGCTGCGTGTGTCCCTCTTCTACTTATACCTATTAGACCTATGTCCCATATCCCCCTTTATTCAAAGCTGTAGCATGGGGTGACCCAGAAGTCATGGTGTACACCAATGATTCCAACTGGATGCCTGCTCCCTACCAAACTCAGTGTTTATATAACAAAGAAGAAGGGAGGCTAATCTCCAATTATTCTGTAAGTGTGGAAGGATATCCTATCTGCTTTGGTCTTAGGCCTTGTCTGCCTATTTCCCATGAAGCCTGAGAGCTACAGTATAATACCTCCTCTTTTGCGGCCTTCACGGTTCTGTTATCCGTAAAAGGCCTCCGAGGAAAACCTACCAATTTAACTGAGGGCCAGTCACCCTTGCCCATATGCGCTATGCCACATGTTGATGCTCCTTTACAACATATAGAGTGGACTAAATGTAGAGGCAAAGCTTTGAATCTTTTAAGCGAAACCCCACCGATTGTTGATTGGAGCCCCCATGACGATTTTCATAGAAAATGCTCTAATCACTCACTTCAGTGGCATCATAGGTCTAACTCCTTAGATGCCTCAGCAAATAAAACTATTATATAGCATGATGAGGGCTTATCCCCTCCTCAACTTCATCTTTTGGGAACCACTGCGATGCAAGGCCATATATGGAAACTGCTTGCATCTGGAGAGCATATAAATATATGGACAGGTAACGTGTCCTATAATAACTCAGTAGGTTTCCAGGCCCACTTACATAAGAATGATTCTATATATATCTTGGCCTGTGTCCCCTATCCATATCTCTTTCTGATGGGCAAAGTCACTTGGAATTCACCAATTAACCATATTCATTGTGTAAGTAACTGTTCTCTGCACATGTGCCTTAACCACACTTCTTGGCAATTTTTCAATGAAAGCTCGCATGGTCTGTACATTTTAAAGGCTCAGACTGAGCTATGGTTTCCTGTAAATCGGTCAAGACTGTGGAGCGAGTCTGCCATGCTCACTATCCTACTTGACAAGGTATCTGCTCTAGCACATAGAGCCAAGAGAGCAATAGGCCTAATTATAACTGCTGCTATGGAACTGGTAGCCATTGCTGTTTCTGCTGCAGCAGCTAGCTTGGCCTTGCATGAAAGTATCCAAACGGCTGACTTTGTTCGTCGGTGGCATAAGGACTCCCACCGACTATGGCAATATTAACATGAAATTGATACAAGATTAGAAGGAGAAATTATGAATTTGCAACATACGGTACAGTGACTAGGTGACCACATTCAAGTACTGACTATGCAGTCATTTCTCCGCTGTGATTGGAATTCCTCCCGATTTTGTATTATCCCTATTCCTTTTAATGCGAGCAGACATTGGAATTCATTCCGTAATCTCTTATCTGGCAGTGTCAATATAACCTCTGATCTCCAAAATTTGGAACAAAAAATAACTGATGCGAATGGGCAGAAATCTTTCAAGGCCTGGCTAATGGTCTCGCACAACTAAATCCCTTTGAACACCTTAAAACATGGCTTGTATCAGTTACTAGCAATCTATGCATTGTATTATTAGTTGTTGTCTGCTTTTTCATAGTCTACAAGCGATGGTCCCAAAGAAGAATGAATAAAGAACAACAACATCATAAAATAATGGCGGTGCTGCAACATGTCCGAACACAGTGTCCCATGCCTTAAAACAAAATAAAAAAGGGGAAGATGTAGAGGACACCTTTGTCTGGGAAAGTTTCCTTGTTGTTTTTCTCAAGAACATGTCTGTGGCCTTGCACGCAAGTCCAGAGCGCCCTCACCTCGCAAACAGGAGGGGCTAGAGAGTTGAGATGCAAACATCTGTTCACCAGAGATGAAACAACAAGGAACTGGGACATGTTGAGTCGGGACGGTGTGGGAACAAAGAACTTGCGGAGGGACAGTTGCCAAACAGCCTGTATTATAAATAAAACAGCTACAGCGAGAGTTTTTTGCGGCAGCCTCATACTGTTTTGTGGTGTCTGTGTCTTCTTGTACGGGCTGCAGTCGTGTGCCTGCGTCTTTATGTCTCTGTGTTCATTCCTCGGTCTGAAGTCGGGCCACGTCAACTTTTGATCAGAAGTCATCATTAAGGGTATGAGTCCAAGCACACGTCTAAAGTTTGAATCCCTTTGAAGCATGAACACTGCTGACAAGTAGCCTGATATGGTTTAACTTATTAGGAATTAAATTTATCCTTCCTCTCTCTGTTTTCTCCCCTTTTCATTTCCAAAAGAAAAATATTGCCCAAATGAGAAGTCTGGGACATGTTGCAGCCACAGAGCAGAGAATTAACGTTAGAGTAAGGGAGCTTAAAACAAAATACTCTGGAGAGCAACTTGGAATAACTAGAAAACAACCAGGAGAAGTTGATGAGAAAATCCAGGAAGAGCTGGAAGTGGTGGTAGTCATGTGTGCTTGTAGTCCCAGCTATTTGGGGGAGGAAGGGAAGGTGAGAGGGGAAGATTGCTTGAGGCCAGGAGTTCAAAGGTGCAGTGAGCTATGATTGTGCCAATGCACTCCAGCCTGGGCGACAGAGACCTGATCTCTTAAAAA
>NW_012137303.1:1159191-1163795 GCF_000956105.1 Propithecus coquereli
TATACACACACACACACACACACACACACACACACACACACACACACGTATATATGCAAAGAAACTCTGAGAAAGTGCAGGTGCAGCTTTCCTCCAGCTTACATGGGGGTAGGAGTTGGGGATGACTGGGATCCCTTCCTGTCCCTGCTGTATCTATGCTCCCTCCCATCTTCCCTCGCACAGCAAAAGTGGCAGCCCCAATTCCACCCTGACCTTCTCAGAGAGGTTTTGATACTTTCTGAGAGAGAGAGGGAAATAAACAAGAGATATGCTAAGAAAGGGCATATGAAATAAAGAAAAAAATATTAAACAATTGGAGTTGATGTTTAAATCCCTCCAGACTAATAAATGTAACATGGGGAATGAGGAGAAGCAGGGGAGTGAGTGTAGATAAGGGGAGGTAAGCAGGAAAGGGGAAGAGCACTTTTCCTGTAGAGTCACAAAATGGGACACGAAGTGGGAAAGGATCTTTCCTTTGGTTGGAGACTCTTCTGTCTTCTCTTCTATCTCAGATTCACATAGAGTCAGGAGTTAAGTCTGCTTTCTTGAGGAGCCTCCACCCCTCCTTTTAAAACAGGCACTATTGAAATGTTACTTTTCTTCAAGTGTTTTGATTTTGTTTTGTTTTTGATCTTTAGCTTCTTTAGGGGGAGAGTTTTGGAGAAAGATTAATATCTCTAAAAACTTTTCCTGAATAAGTGGATAACTGGCCATGAGGTCCCTGTTAGGCAGGTGCTGGAAGGAGGGGCCCTGAAGTCATAAGAACTCAGCATCATACTAGATCAGCCACACTCAGCTGACACCCAGAAATATGAACAATAATAAATGATTGTTGGTTTAAGTCAGTGAATTTGGGATGATTTGTTACTCAGTAATAGCTACCTGAGGCCTGAACCCTGACCTTTCTTTTTCTCTTGTCCAAATCCCTTTCTAAGAGTTCATTCCACCCTACACCATACAAACACTTAATTCAAGGTGGATCCCAGACTTAAAAATGAAAACAAAACAAAACAAAAACTAGGAGAATATTTTCATGACCCTGGAGTAAGCAGAGTTCTTAAACAAGATACATAAAGGACTAATCATAACAGTAAAGAGTGATAAATTGGAGTTCATTAAAATTAAGAATTTCTACTTAGGAAAAAGTAACAGTAAAGGTATGAAAAGGGAAGCTGCTGATTGAGAAAAATAATGGTGTTAAATTAAATTTACAAGAGGCCATTGGTATGGACTGAGCTCCTGCACTAGGCCCAACAGACCAAACCAAAATGGAGTCACTCATGCTGAAGTTCCACACCACCAAACCAACATTATGTTGTTTATTTAACCTTCAAAAAAATCAGGACTAAAAGAGAGATAATAGCCAAATCCCTGAACAGGCCAGTTTTAGTCAGCACAAGGAAGTCCCTCTGCTTTAACCTTTATAAGGAAATTTACTTTCAACTGCTTTCCTCAGTCCTTTTCTGTCTTTAAAGCCAACCTCCTTTGCTCAGCTCATTGGAACAGTCATTCAATTTTATAGAATGAGGTGTTACCCAATTCTAGAATTGCAAATAAAAGCGAATTAAGGTCTTTAAACAAAATTTGTTGTAATTTTGTCTTTTGACAGTTGTAGTACATATTCTGATATGGAATGTGTCTAGACTGTATAAAGAACTGCAAGTCATTAAAAAAAATGTTTTACAATCCAATAAAAGAAATGGATGGAAAAACTTTAATGGGCACTTTACAGAAGAGGAAGTAGCTATAAAAGCATGAGAAAAGGTGCTGAACAATATTTGTTATTATGGAAATGTAAATTTAAAATATAATGATGGTTTCCAGGAAGATGGAGTAAATGCATGTAATATAATAAGTAATATATATTTGGTCTCTGCCCCTATTGCCCTAAACCCCTTGGAACCTACAAAGTGATAAGTGTCCTTTTGTATGCTAATGAGATGTCCGGTGTTTGGGGTTTCCCAGGTAGTCTCAGTTTTGGGGTTTGATAGTCAGAAGAACCAAATGAGACAGGGCACTGGCAGGTACTGCTTTGGGCAGCCGATGCTTTAGTCATTGCTTTGGGCATTGCTGCAGCATTGCCTTACTGAGTCAGGAAGTCTCAAAATAAAGTTTCTAATTGCCCTCATCAAAACAGGATGAAGGCAGGGCAAGTTCCAACCGGTTAAAACAAGATGGTGGAGAAACACTGCCCTTTCCACAAATAGCCCTTCCTTGTTTAAGCTTGTTGCTTAAATAGAAAGGCAACAGGAACCAGGGGGCTGGCCCTCATCTGCAAGGGGCCAGTTCTCTTCTGCAGGGAGAACTTGCCTCTGTTCTGTCTGTGCAGTAGACTTTCTAACTTTCTATAGTTTCTGAATAATTCTAACTTTCACTTTATTTTGTTGGCTCGCTCCTGAATTCTTTCTTCTGTGAAGCCAAGGACCCACTTGAACTTCAAGTAGCCCCCAGCATTGGGAGTCACTTTCCTGTGTCACAACCATGTGATTAGAGGATTGGAACTTTCAGCCCCATATCCTGATGACGGGAGAGGGGCTGAAGGTGGAGGTGATCACCAAGGGCCAACAATTTAATCAATAAAGGCTCTATAAGAACCCCAAAAGCAGAGGTAAACATGTGGAGGTGTCTGGAAGGTGTTGCATCTGGAGAGAGCATTGAAGCTCTGTGCCCCTTCTTACATACCTTGCCCTCTGCATCTCTTCCATCTGGCTGTTGCTAATTTGGATCCTTTTATAATAAGCCAGTAATCTAGTAAGTAAACTGTTTTCCTGAGTTCTGTGAGCTGTTCTGGCAATTACTGAACCCAAGGAGAGGGTCATAAAAATTCCCAATTCATAGCTGCTCCGTCAGAAGCACAGGTGGTAAATAATCTGGACTTGCAATTGGCAACTGAAGTGGGGCCATCTTGGGGGACTGAGCACTTAGCCTGTGTATCTGATGCTAACTCCATGTAGATAGTATTCAGAATTGAACTGAATGTCTTAAAGAAATGCTTGGTAGGGGAAAAACCCACACATATTTGTGACTAGAAGTAAAGTGAAGCATTGAGAGTATAGACAAAATCAGTTTTTTTCTCCCCCCTGTTCAAAGCACTTTTTTCCTATTGCTCCTGCTAAGTACAACTGAGAGCCCTGGATATAATATATAAACAAACTTAAGAAGATTCTGAAAAGTGGCATGAAGGCAGACTGCCTAGGAACCTTGGGATCCAAGGAATGTGTGGTAAGTTCCCTGAGTTTTCTTTTTGCCTTGTATGTCCCAGACTTAGAACTGAAGATGATGGCAACCTGTAAACACCAATAGGAATACACAAAAAATCCCCAACAAAAAGCCCTGTTCTTCATAGTCAAAGGACCAGCAAAGGAACAGCCCAGTGAGACAGAAAAATTTTAGACAGTATCCCCTCTAATCCAACCAAACAGCACAGAAAAAAACTGACCACCAACATCTCTATAGAGAAGGCTGAATAAAGACCTTGACTTCCATTCTCAGCAGGCTATAAAAAGGCACTCCAGCTCCTCTGCCAATGTTGTATTGGTAAATGTAAAGTAGGGAGTCTAGACTTTCATCCCCACTGGAGTGGTTATAATCTCCCAACCTGGAGGCAGTGGAGACTTCGTGGCAAGTCAGTACTTCCACTGCCACTAGTGAGGTACATTTCACATTCCCCACCAGGGTGATGTCAGAGAAGGCTTAGTACAGAGTCAAGACTTTCATTATTACCCAGCAGTAATGTGGCCACTACCAGCCGTGATGTCAGTGGAGGCCAGATGAGGAGCAATAATGAAGTATTCCTACCCTTCTCAGCCAGGAGGTATCAGTGGCTGGCTAGTGGGGAATTGGGTTTTCTACCTCTGCCCAGCAGTAACAAGGAGCCCCCACCCTCACCCCAATAATCAGGTATCAATGGAAGTTGAGTAGTTGAGTGACAAATTTGGTTTTCTACTGCTACCTATCAGTAACAATGCAGCATACCCCATTTCCCTGCTGGAGTATTGTCGGAGAAAGCTAGCTAAAACAAGTTTTTGTTTTTTAAAAAAATGTTTATTTATTTTTTAAATTGACAAATAAAAACTATATATTTATGGGATACAAGATGATGTTTTTGTATATGTATACATGTGTACTGATTAAATCAAACTAATTAACACGTCCATTACCTTGCATTATTGTGTGTGTGTGTGTGTGTGTGTGTGTGTGTGTGGTAAAAACATTTAAAACTTACTCTTTTAGCAATTTGTTAGTACAATACATTGTTATTAACTATAATCCACTATGTTGTACAAGAGAATGTTTAAATAAGATCCAAAGTCTCATAACATAATATCCAGGTTTTAACCAAAAATCATGCCTCACACCAAGAACTAGGAAGATCTCAAGTCCAATGAAAAATGATAATGTATAGGTTTCCGTATGACAGAAATTTGACAAATATTAAAACTTTTTTTTTTTTTTTTTGAGACAGAGTCTTGCTTTGTTGCCCGGGCTAGAGTGAATGCCATGGCGTCAGCCTAGCTCACAGCAACCTCAAACTCCTGGGCTCAAGCAATCTTTCTGCCTCAGCCTCCCAAGTAGCTGGGACTACAGGCATGCGCCACCATGCC
>NW_012137303.1:1164499-1183696 GCF_000956105.1 Propithecus coquereli
CTTGAGCCCAGGAGTTTGAGGTTGCTGTGAGTTAGGCTAACGTCATGGTACTCACTCTAGCCAGGGCAACAGAGTGAGACTCTGTCTCAAAAAAAAAAAAAAAACCCAATCTGAATAATACAGAGAAAATAGACTGAAAGAAAAACGAGCAGAGCCTCAGGGACCTTTCAGACTATAACAAAGGATTTAACATTTGTGTCATCAGAAAAGTATCATAAGAAGAGAAATATGACAAGGCTAAAAAAAGTACTAGAAGAAATATTGATTGGAAACTTATCAAACTTGGCAAAAGACAGAAATTTACAGACTCAAGAAGCTGAGTGAAACCCAAAGAGAATAAACTAAAGAAATTCACACCAAGATACATCATCATCAAACTTTCAGAAACCAAAGACAAAGAAAAAAATCTTGAAGGCAGTGAGAGAGAAATGACACCTTACCTAAAAAGGGAAAACGACTTGCACAATATTTCTTATCAGAAACTATGGAGATTAGAAGGAAGTGGCACAATATTTTTTTAAGTGCTTCAAGAAAAAAAACCCTGTCAAACAAAAATCTTATATCCAGTAAAAATATCCCTCAGAGATGAAGTGGAAATAAAGGCATCCACAGATAAAGGAAAACAAAAAGAATTCATCACTAGCAGACCTATCTCAAGAGAACAGCTAAAAAAAGTTCTCCAGGTAGGTGTGTGCCTGTGCCTATAGTCTCAGCTACTTTGGAGGCTGAGGCAGGAGGATTCCTTGAGCCCAGGAGTTTGAGGCTGCACTGAGCTATGAATCCAGACACTACATTTCAGCCTAGGTGACAAAGCAGAACCCTGTCTCCAAAGAAAGATAAAAGAAGGAATCTTGAAACATCAAGAATGAAAAAAGAACCAAATAAGCAAGAATATGGGTAAATACAGTGTATTTTTCTACTGTTCTTGAATTTTCTAAATTATGTTTAATATTTGAAGCCAAAATTATTAAGTAACTCCATCTGATGCGGTTCTAAATGTATGTTGAAGTAGTTAATACATCTTTATTATAAAAGGAGGTTGATAAAAGGACATAAGGGGAGGTAAGATTTCTAAACTTCACTTGTACCGTAAAATGATGACAGGTTTTGTACATATAATACCAGAGGAAAGCACTACAAAAAAGCTAAGCAAAGAGATACACTCAAAAACACTATAGATAAATCAAAATGGAATTCTAAAAAAATGTTCATGTAACACACAGGAAGACAGGGAAAAGAAAATAGATATGTAAAACAGAGAGAACATTCACAGAACAAAAAATAAAATAGCAGACTTCACCCTAGCATAATAATTATATTTAATGTAAATGGTTTAAACACATTAAAAGACAAAAATTGGGAGAGCTGATTTAAAAAATTTGATCCAATTTGTACAATATCTATAAGAACCTAGGCTATTATGACAAAAAAGAAAAAAAAAGCAAGAGTGACTATATTATATTTTATAAATTTAATTTAATTTTTTTTTTTTTGTAGATATGGTCTCACTATGTTGCTTAGGCTGGTCTTGAACTCTTTCGAGTAATCCTTCTGCCTTGGCCTCCCAAAGTGCTAGAATTATAGGCATGAGCCACTGTGCCCTGCCAGGAATGACTATATTATTAATATATAAAGTAGATTTCAGATCAAAGAAAAATTACCAGATATCTCTGCAGAGGGAAACTGTATAATGATAAAAGTTCAATCCACCAAGAAGACATTGCAATCCTAACTGTATAGACAACAAAGAAAAATGCTGCAAAATATGTGAAGCAAAATCTGATAGAATTTAAAGGGGAAATACATAAATCCACAATTCTAGTTGGAAACTTCAATATCCCTCTCTTGACAATTGATAGAACAGCTAGACAGAAATCAGGATGTACATAGACAAACTCAACAAAACCATCAATCAAGAGGATCTAATCGATCTAAGCAACATTTATAGAATACTCCATCCGAAGCAGAATGCACGTTCTTTTCAAGTGTCCGTAGATCACAGACCAAGATAGACCATATTCTGGGTTATAAAATAAATCTCACCAAATTTAAAAGAATTTAAATTATACATGATGTGTTTTCAAACCACATGGAATCAAACAAAAATCAGTAATATTTAATAGAAAACAATAGGAAAGTTTTCAAACACTTGAAAACTGAACAACACATTTTTACATAATCCATAGGTCAATAAGGAAGTCTCAAGGGAAATTAAAAGATACCCTGAACTGAATGAAAATTGAAAACAGAGCATAACATTTGTAGGACAGGAGGAGTCTGGCTTCTGGCCAAAAACATGTTATTTTTCAAATTGGACTGTAGGCAATTACAAGGCTTACCTGTCAGCCCTCCTGGGGCAAAGCTGCCTTACTCACACTGGACTCACTGCAAAGCCAGTACATTGCAGTCTCTGAGGAGAGATTCAGTCAGAGAGACTCAGATCCCTCAGTTGTTCATGCTCATCTACATCTGCATTCCAACGCAGACACCATCCCCATTCGGAGGCTTCTTCATCTGAGGTCTTTGGCAAAGGCTTTCCTCAGGCACCTCTGCCAAGACCTCCTTATCTGAAGGAGGGGAGAAAACTGTGAAGATAATTTTCTTCACTCGGACTCACTACTTTTCCACTCATGTGTAGCTACAGGGGAAAAAAAAGTGAGAGAATCAAGAAAATGGAATGTTTTAGATGGTAAATTTGGAGATAGTTTTTAGAAGGAAGGGATAGTTATCAGAGTCAGAATTATCAAGAAAGACAAGGAACAAAATGTAATTGAACTGAATTAAGAAAATCATTGAGAGGAGTTTAAATGAAAGGATGGGAAGTCAGTAAGAGTTAGTAGTCATTTGAAAGTTTGAATACAAATGGAAAGAGAAAGACTTGTTTTCTTATTAGAAATTAAAATTAATAGTGATTTCTACTCAGTGGAAGATTTTGAAAGAAGGGTATATTATTATTTAATAGTAAGGCCTCTCTGAAGATAAACATATATTCCTAATATGGAAGGAAAAATTAAGAAATAAGACATAAGAATCAATGACAACTAAAGGGTACAAGAAGAGAGAGATAACAAATATGTAGGTGAACAAGACATGAGATTCTGCTGCCTAAACCAGAAGTAGCATCTTGGGAATAAATGAGATGACCTGCTTATCTGAGGACCCTGGGAAATTGGACAGAAGTCTAACAATCAGTAAGAGTTGATGATTATTGGAAAACTAGGAAAATAATGTAAACTTTCTGACTACTCAAAGAAAGAAGTCTCTATATTGGAAGTGGACAATCATATCCATTGACAAGGTTTTCTAATTTAGATGTATTTCCTATGCCCAAAAGCTGGAATCTCTCTGAGATCTATATAGAGTTTGTGCCTTCAGAGTCCCTACACATCTGGTGAAATTTGTGGAGGCATCCTCAAGCCAGCAGGCAAGAGACTTTGTATAGCTGAGGAAGGAAAAATGAACAACTCTGACATGAGTTCACTTCTGGGTAGATGTCCCAGGTGGTGTGGCTCTCAAGCTGTGTCAACATAGGAACTCAGCATTGGTTCCACTGACCTGGTATGGAAATCCCTACTTCCTTCTCCTGGCCAAGAAGGAGATTATGCATGCGGCCGAACACATTCTCCATGGAGGTGTTTCTGATGATCACTGAAGCAGTCACAGTGAACAGGCCTTCTTCCTGGACTCGGATATGGATGGACACTTCTCCCCCTTGGCAATTCTCCACCACACCTGGGGCTCTGGGTACCATCCCACTGAGGTTCACTCCAGCCAGTTCTCTCCACTCTCTTAAACTTCCACATGGATGTGAAGGTTGGAGCCCAGAGCTATGGAGGGGGAAGTTGGCCTTAATCTATTAGTGGTCACCCTTCTCGGAGCCTTATAACTATAGGGCTATAATGTTTGTAGGAAGAGAGAAACACAGTAACCCAGGAAAACTAGGGGCAAAGACATCTCAACTCCTCATTTCAAAGGGAACTGAAGTATCAATAAAATGACATTTCACATACCTCATCAGAAAAAAATGACATTTTGGAATCCTGCCCCTAAAGGATGGATAGGCTTTTGAGGTGGCCTTTGAAATGTAGACAGGAGTTCAATAGTTAGACATGAGAAGTGCTCTTTCAGAAAGAGGGAATGGCAACATCAATGGCTTAGAGGTGGGTGATTGGACTTGGTTGGGAGCTCCAGCAGTCAGAAAGAGCCCTATTGTTGGAATTATGAGGAGAAGGCTTTGGGAAGGTGTTAGAAATTGTATTAGGTCTTGAGGGATAAGCAAGAATTGGAGTTAGCAAAATTGTTTCATATTCTTTTCTATAGATGTCCTTGGGAGAATTTTGAATCATGATAAAACATACAGCATTCCTTTGCTGTGATGTTGTTTCAGGGATTCTCTTAAATGGTTTCTACTTCCTTTATACATTTAAAATACTACCTCAGAGATTTCTTTTCTTTCCTCTTCTGCCTGATTCTTTTGTTATAACTCTTTAGAGCACAGAAAACACTCTATAAAGTTTCACAGCAAAGCCATTGAGCACTTGCCCAAATTTTTGTGTATATATGACAATGTATAATTCTCTGTCAAGAGGGTTAACAGATTTTAGCATTTTAAAAATTGAGTCTGCGATTTATAAAAGAACCACAGTTTTATCCTATCAAATCTCTAGGTTTTTAGAACCAATCTTCAAGATACTTCTCTCCTACAAATAAAAGCACATAAAAATAAAAACTACACAAGCTGTTGCCATAGGAGGTCCATTGTCATCTAGCTGAGATCCAGATTTTATTATTGTATTTTTTTAAATATAAAACTTACTTGAGTGGCTAAATATAAATAATATTAAAAGACACTGCAGTAGTTATAGATTATGGTTTTAGCATACTCTAAGCACAGCGATAATACCTTACAATTCTATTATGCTTTTATAGTTTACAAAGCACTTTTACCTGGTGTTACTGAAGGTGTCAAAACTTGTGTACTAAACCAGCACTTGCAGATGCATATAGACATCTCCATGGGCTTGTTTATCTCTGAAAGAACATCAATACTCCCCAATATCAGAGGCCCTGACACCCAGTATCCTCACAGCACCACGCCCCACAAAAATATCATCCTTCACCAGCGCCCTCCCTGTCACCCTCCCTCGGGCATCTATTCTCCTTCCTCCTCTCACTCTTCCTGCCCTTCCGGTGCACCAACATGGCCTGCCAGACCTTCCTCCGGAACCACTGCAGCTCCATGTGCTCTGCACTCACTTTCGGGGACAGGTGACAGGGCAGCTCATCGTCTTCGCCCACCATGGCCAGGATGGGCTCCGGGGGTCTAATCACGTCAAAGTGAGCTGCCCAAAATGAGCGGGATCAGACAAGGCAGGCTGGGAATTGGGAACCCACACAGACCAGACTCCCACCAAAGTGCAGTGTCCCCCCTCTCTGCCTCTTATTCCTTGGACGGCCTAAGGGAGTCCATCTGGACCCCGGTGGAGATCTCTGGGGAGAGCCAAATGGGATGGTTTACTTTCAACCCTGTAGGAGAGAGAGAGAGAGACACCTACCTGAATCCAGCTACGGGCAGCTGCAGGAGGGTGAGGATGAACAGACATCAGGGGAGGCAGGAGTTTGGGAAAACTGCCATCCCTGGCCTTTCTAGGGTAGCAAGATACTGATGTGGGTCCCTCAGGAGCTTCAGCTTAGGAGATGAATAGACAGGAGATAACTGCTGGCTCTGTGGACACTCTGCCTTCCAAAGTCCACTCTACAGTTCTTTCCAATCTGGAGTGCTCTGGTCATTTGCATCTGAAGGCCCCTCTGTACCTCCTATTCAGTGGGGATTCAATCCCTGTTTCATCAGCACTCACTCACCGCCCTAAGTTTGGTGAAGCATTTATAAAATAACAAAGTGGGCTCTAAAACTCTAAAAGAGACACAGGGGAATGGAGGCATAGAACCAACCCATTGGCAGGGTTACATATTTGTAATGAACAAATCTTAGAATCGTTATAATAAAAAAAGAAAAAAACAAACTTTCAAATACAATATTTTATTATTTGTTTTTAGCAATGAACCAGTCAGGAATTCATGGAAATTGTTACGGTATAGAGTGCGAGAAGTGACCACTGAGAGACCGAATTGAGCCAAATGGTGAGTCTTTATTAGCTGGCCAGCGACTACCCTCTGCACCGCTGAGAGGCAGCAGCACAGAGAGCAGCCCCGAGCCGAAAAGGTGAGAAGGCTTTATACTAATCTGGTGGGGGGGAGGGCTACGTGACATTAAACACGACTCAGTGGAACAAAAATAATTACATCATACATTCCATAGCCACGGGATCTGGGACCTGCCTCAGATCACCTGCCTGGCCTCGGGACTCATTACACTCTTTGAGCAAGCAAGGTTACAGAAGCAGATAGCATCAGTTAAGGTAGGGAGCATTCTTTCTTGGGTGAGGCAAGTACAGTAAATTTTACTGCGGACAGCTGGGGGGTTTACACAATCAGTTACAAGGTCATTGCTTACAGAGTACAGATTTTCTATTAAGGGCAAGGTTTACAAAGTACAAGTTTTTTACTCTATAGACAGGAATGAGTCTTGAAACAGCGTTTTCATAATAACTTTTCGTATTTTTGAAGCCTAGTACTACAGAAATTAATGGAAAATTAGACTCCCCCCTCCGCATGCAATCCAGTGCAGACAAGCATTTAGGACCTACATGCTTGTGTGTACTGGATTTATATAAATTTGAATATAAATTTAGATTTATATGCTCTGACCCTGCTCCCTCATTATTCTTTTCTCACTTGAATCTTAAATGCCCTTCAATTTGCAATATAAATCTTTTCCCTCAATCCTGTACCTATTTTGAGCTTATTGTACCATTAGTTCCTCCATTATTTCGGTTAAACATTCACAAAACAACAACAAAATGCCCCCAAATGTGGCAGCAGAGTCTTTACAGGAAAGATGTGAAGTTTAGTACTCTGTAGGTCATTGCATATACATGTACTTACTTGAGAATTCCTGCACTAAAAAGACAGATTCCTTCTATTTATAATAATTCAGCATTTGCTGTTAAGGTAATTTTTAAGCCAAGTGGGAATGGGAGGCAGAGATAGTGACAAAAGAAATGAACTAGAGAGAGATCAAAGGATGGGATTAGGTCACTAGGTCACATTCAGGATTGGGCAAATAGGGGAACTTGTGGCAGGGGCCAGACTTATCACACTAGTGCACTTATGTCATCTGGGTGGGATGTTTACAGCCTGTTTGTGGGGATGTTGAAGCATCAGAAAATACGGAGTTTTAAAAATTTACGATATACATATGAATCTTTAAGGCACGTCTTTTTAGAACCTTTTGGAATATATTCCCAGAGATGACCAAGAGCCATTTTAAGAGTCTTTTGCTCCTTTCTGACCATAATTAGTTCCTAAGAACATGTAATTAGAAAGTTTCTTCATTCAACTTGTCCTCCTTCCACCAAATCCCACCCTCTCAGGCCCTTACCCTTTGCATTCCCCCCTCCTCCTCCCCACCCCTTTCTCTGTGGGGGTAGTCCTCTCAGTTTGTCAGTCCCTCTCTTGCCAGGCCCTGTAGCCCTGGCTCTAATCAATTTCCACCACTTACTCCTCTGTATTCCCATTTGAAAATCACAGCCCACAAAACAAAGGCAATCAATAGTTCTCTATTGTTAAAAAAAAAAAACTTTAGACAAATTAAATTTAACAGAGTTTAACTGAACAAAGCACAAATGGCAAATGGGGCAGCCCTCAGAACCAAGAGAGGTTCAGAGAGTTCCATTCCGCAACGGAAGTGAGGTATAGGTATAGAAACTGCTTAATAGGTTACTGCTCTGAATTTGCCTTATTTCAACATAGTCTGATCAGTTGCCTGCCTGTCATTGATGGAGGTTTGACTACTGTGATTGGCTGAGACTCAGCTATTTGTTACAAAACTCTAACCCCTATTTTGGGCTTTTAGTTAATTTACATACTAAGTTAGGTTGCAGTTCACTACTTAAGAACTGAAGTACTGAGGCATACCTCAGGCCAAGTTTAGTTTAATTTGACTCTGTCCTTTCCCTTATAGTTAAGATTCTCTGATCAGGGATAAAGGAAAAAGAAAGAAAGCATGTGCTCTACACTCACTCTCAAAAACAGAAGGAGAATCCTCTTTGGAGGAGTCAGCTTTTGATTGGCTCAGAGGTGGTGTTTCTCATCAGTTGCTGGGCAGAAACCGCTGGGGAAGGTTAGAATGAAAACTGAAACTACCTTAAATTGTACACATTGAAAAATATTCCAGCCCTATCTCCCACAGTGTTTGTGTCTCTCTGTGTTTACCTATTTGAATCATTAATGTGTATATGTATAATCATTGTTCCTTTAGATTCACCCATTTTATGTTTTCTCTATTTATTTATTTATTTTGGTGACAGGGTCTTGTTCTGTTGCCTGGGCTAGAGTGCAGTGGCATCATCATAGCTCAAGCCATCTTCCTGCCTCAGCCTCCCAAGTAGCTGGGACTACAGGAGCGCACCACCATGCTTGGCTAATTTTTAAAAAATTTTTTTGTAGAGACTGGGGTCCCTCTATCTTGCCCAAGCTGGCCTTGAACTCCTGGCCTCAAGCCATCTTCCCACCTTGGCCTCTCAAAGTGCTAGGATTACAGGTGTGAGCCACTGTACCTGACCTGTTTTATGTCTCAATCATAATAGAAATATCAGCAGAAATGAGTAGAAAAATAAAAAGATTCTAATAAGTGAAGAGAAGAAGATATGTATTAATTAAAATGATATGTGGCAGTTTACTGACATCACCTTACGTATAATGGGTACCTGGAATATACTATAACCTTTTACTGCAGAGCCAAATGAAAGTATGAATGGAAGGGAAACCAAACCCATTTCACGTATATAAGTATCTCCAAAATTCAGGTCTCAGATCCATTACCAAATTATGTAATTTTCTGGTTTCCAGAGGCAGTGCTGCTAGTTTGTGCTTAGCATGTTTTACATCTTTCACAAAATTATTTTCAGTGTTCCTAAGCATCTTCATTCACCCTTACCTCCTTGTCTGTTCCACGTTGTATTTTCATGTGTATTTGTTTCTCACTCTGCCAGTGGAGTATATTCTGAGGTTAAATTTAGGTGGACTGTGAGGGGTGTCTTTGTAAGGGGTCCTTGTGACAAAACTTGGGACCAAGTTGCAACATTATTTAGGTCACAAACCAAAAATAAAGCCTTATGCTTTTGCTTTATTTACATCATAAAACATATCCCTAAAGTAATTACAGCTCCTAGGACTTACCTGTAACCTTGGTAGATACAAATTGATTACAACAGTTTGAATTTAGGTTTTATGGTAGAGCTGGCTGGCTGCTTCTGCAATATCCAGACTCACTTTTCTTAGTAATAAATTCCCATTTTGTTGTTATTGCAATGTGTCCATCCCTCTTATAGATAGGGGAAGCCAAGGGACTAAGTTTGAGCCAATGGCTTGAGGGTGGAAGTTGTTGTGCTTCTCAGAGAGATTCTAAAATGGAAGACTAAAACAGCTCGGAAACTCTTACACTCTCCCTACTTCCTCCTTCCTCTTGTCTCAAACCTGGAGCTTGGACCTGAAGGGGCAGCAGCCATCTTGTCACCATGAGGCAGCTTTGAAGATGGAAGTCACATACAGAGAAAAAAGAGAATAAAGACAGAAGTAGGCTTCGGCATGGATGACACCTACAGTTCCCAGATCAGCCCTTGAAAGCTGTCATCTGAATTCATTTACATGAAAGGAAAATAAATTCTTGTTTTGTCAAAGTCGATGGTACTGAGGCCTCTGTTATCAGTAGCAAAATGCAATTCTTCCCTCTACCCCTAACAGTTTATCATGATACTTTTCAAACATATAGCAAAGTTCAGTACATAATTTCTATCTCCAGCCCTCTTACCTAGACTGCACTCTTGGTTATCCAACTGCCTACTCTACATCTCCATGTAAATCTCTAGTAGGCTTTTCAACCTTAAGGTATGCACAACTGAACTTGTGGTTCTGCACTCCTTTCCCTCTTGCTCCTTCTCTCTGTTTCCCCGTCTCAGTAAATGACAACTCCATCTGTACAGTTCCTTAGGGCTGAAGGTCACCGTTGTGGTCACCGTTGATCCATTCCATTATTCACACTGTATACCTAAGTCCATCAGCAAAGCCTTTTTGCTCTATCTTAAATAGAAGTGCAGCATTGGACCACTTCTTACTACTTTACAGCTCCACCCTGGTACAAGTCATCCTCATCTTTCACCTCAATCACTGTTATAGCTCCCAGTTGGTCTTCTGGCTTCTATCTATAACCCCTACCCACAGCTATTAGCATCTGAAGTGACTTCTTAAAACGTAAGTCAGTTCAGTTCCTCCTCTGCTCAAACCCTTCAGTGGCTCCCCTCTCAGAGGCAAAGGCAAGGTCAGCATGACGACTCTCAAGGTCATATGTGATCTGGCGCTCGGACCCCTCTGACATCCTGCTCTCCTATTCCCTGGTCACCCATGTACTCTAGCCACACCAGCGTTATACTAGTCTTCACACGCTCCACATGTGCTTCTGCCTCTGGGCTTTGGCAATGCTGTTCCATCTACTTGGAATACTTTTAGCCCAGGTGTTCCTGTGCCTTGCTCCCCTTGCTCATCACCACGGTATTTTAAATTGCAACTTCTGAAATTCCTTACTCTGATTTATCTCCTGAGCAGTTATCATCATCCAAAACACCATATATTATATATTACTATTTATTGTGTTTTCTGTCTCCTACCACAACATTACAATGTTTTTGAACAAGAACATTCTGTTTTGTTCACTTCTGTACCCCCAGTGCCGAGAACACTGACTGGCACATAGTTAGTGCTCATGAAACCTTTTTGAATGAATGAATACATGAATGAATAAATGGACTGAATACAGAAGCCCTGAGGGAAGCTGGAGAGTGGGGGGGTCTAGGATGAGGGTGAAGGATTTGCCTCTGACAGGAGAAAGGACAGATCAGGAGGCACAGGTGCAGATTGGGGGAGGGGTGGCAAGAAGATTGGAACCTCCTTCCATTTTCTCTCCTCCTGAGGTGAGGGGAGCCCTAATGAATGGGATTAGTGCCATTACAAAAAGACCCCAGAGAACTACTTTTCCCTTTGTCATGTGAGAATGCATCAAAAAGACTGTGAACAGGGATGCAGGCCCTCACCAGACAACAGTCTCCTGGTGCTTTGATCTCAGAGTTCCCAGCATCCAGAACTGCAAAAAATAAATTTCTGTTGTTTATAAACCACCCATTCTTGGTAGTTTTTGCCATAGCTGCCAGAACAGACTAAGACATACGCATAAACATAAATGACCCTGTCTTCCATCTTTACAAATCAGGTATTTAAGTATGTTCCCAATTCTTTCCAAAATGTATCTATTTGTAACTGCAGTAATATAATCTTGGACAATTTAAAATTTTTCAGCCCAGTTTTCCAATTGGATTATTGAATTGTCTAAAATCCAAAATACTACCATTTAAGCCAGCATTTTAGATGGCTGATTATATTAGTCTGGGATCTCCAGAGAGAACCAATAGGAGATGGAGACATATAGACATAGATATAGGCATAGATATAGATATATGAAAGGCATTTATTAGGAGAATAGGCTCACATGTTTATGGAGGCTGAGGAGTTCCATGACAGGCTGTATGCAAAGAGACACTGGGATGCTGATAGCATGATTCAGTCCAAGTCTGAAAGCCTCAAAACCAGAGAAGCTGATGGTGTAACTCTCAGACCAAGCCCAAAGGCCGGAGAATACAGGGTGCTGCTGCAGGTCCTGAAGTCAAAATACCAGAGAGCCTGGAGTTCTGATGTCCAAGGACAGAAAAAGACTGTTCCAGTTCCAGGAGAAAGAGAGAGAATTTGCTTTTCTTCTGTCATTTTGTTCGACTGGATGGTACCCACCCACATTGAGGGCAGTTCTTTCTCACTTAGACCACTGACTCACAGGCTAATAATCTCCTCTAGAAACACCCTCACAAACACACCCAGAAATATTGCTTTGCCAGCTGTCTATATACTCATCAATCCAGTCAACTTGATACCTAAAATTAACCATCACACTGATTAATTTCCAGGATCCTTTACCACAGTTCTCAAATATGGTCTGCAAATTGCTGGGTGGTGATGGTGGGGTGTCTCTAATATACTTTTAAGGGGTGCTCAAAGTTAATACTATAATATTTCCATAATAAAATTTAGACATTATATGTTGTTTTTAATCTAATTCTCACACTAGGGTAGTTTTCTTGAGCCTGTATGACCTATGACATCCCAACAGTCTGAATACAAACATACGTATGAGAATACAGACATCATCTATTAAGCCAGACAATAGATTTAGAAAACGTTAAACAATATCATACTTCTCAATAAATTTATCTTGCTTTGAAAACAAGTTATTTTTCATAAAATATGCTGCTTGCTTTGACTTATATTTTGTTATTAACACTATTTAATATAAATTAACAACTACTTAAAAAATTTGTAAGTTTCAATCGCAAGTGCCATAAATATTAATAGATATTAACCCAAATAAACAAATACTCGTTGGGGTCCTCAATTTTTAAGAGTCTAAGGGCATCTTGAGACCAGGAACCTTGAAACCACTGCTGTCTCCATTGAACCTGAACCCTCTGGTGTCCTTGGTCCAGCACTCACCTCCTCAGGCAGGACCTTAAACGTCAAGCCCTACTCAACGGCTGAGTACTGAGTCCTTGTTTATTGCAGGGACACCTGAGCCAGACCAGATGAACATGCGTCCTTGTCCTTCCTTCTTTTTCATCCCAGGTCTAAGCCTGTGTGTATGTGGTCTAGAAATCATGGGGGTTGGGTGGAAATGGACCATCATCTGCCAGGACCCCCTTAACTATCATGGTGGGGCTTAACCATGCTCACAACCTTGGTCTCCTCCCAGCTCTCTGGTGCCGCTTCCTCTGTCTCTGACCTCTACATGTGGTTCCCTCTCCCCTCAGGAGGTGTGTGGTTCCGTGCCTCCTCCTACATCCTGGTGCATCCTGTTGCCCTCGCCCCATGTCCACAACCTCTGGTGCCAAGTGGAGCATCAGGATCAACATCGTCACCCTGACGGTAAAGCAGCAGGTTTGCTGTCCATCACCTTGTCACACTTTCGTCTTGGCTGGGAGCTGTGCAATAGAAGTAGCTGCCTAAGACTAGATCCTCCCCATAGGCACAAGCAGAGGAGCTACTAAAGCCACTGCCTGGTGAGGGGGAGAGCTGGGGCTGAGGCCTGAAATGGGTGTGAAAGAGGCAGCTAGATGTTCTCTTATGTCACCAGAGGGAAGGGGGGCCTGGACTCAGCCAGGAGGCCCGGTGCAGTGGTACCGAGATGGCCAGGGCTTCTCTACATGGCTGTGAGAACAGGGAATTGGTCCTGTGGGCGGTGTGGGGTCCGTGCCCTGTGCAGAATCAGGCCCTCCTCAGGCACTGTGATGCCATTAGCTCCTGCGAGTGCTGGGCAGATGAAGAGGGGGCTGTCGTCAGACCCCAGCCTGAAGAAGGGTCTTAGGGGGCCAGCAAAGGGTGAACGGGGACACGTGTAGATGTGCGATCTGTCCCTCATGTTGTAGAAGGAGACATCTCCAGCTTCATAGTCCAGGAAGACGCCCACCCGGCCGAGGCGCTCTCTCAGAGGGAGAATCCTCTCAGGGGAGCACAGGGCCCGGTATTTGTTTTCAAACATCTCCAGGGTCCAGAAGCCATTCTGAGGAAGCAGCAGGGCCTCCCCTTTCCTCTCAATACTGTCTCTACAAACCCCCACTGTCCACGCCATCACGTTTTCAACTTCTACCTCCCAGTAATGTTTTCCGGAGGCGAAGCTTTCCCGGCCCAGGACACAAGGCTGACAGTCGAATCTCTCAGGGTTGTCAGACACCCTCTGCTGGGAAGGGCCCCGTCTCACACTTCTCCGGTCCTCAGACAGGAAGAGCTCAGGATGAGCGGTGTCTGGGTCCAGGACCACATCAGCTGCAGAGGAAGTCTCAGATTTAGGCCTGGGGTCCAAGGAACCAGGAGATTGTGTGATTCCTGGTCCCTCAGAGAAGGCTGAGAAAGCTAGTGGGGATCCCGCATGTCACGGTCCTTTCCATGAAGGGCCCTTGGTCCCAGGCAGCTCACAGACTGAGAGTTACTGAAGCTGCACTTCTCTCTCCAGTGAAGGAGCAGTGGCCTCAGGTGGAGGAGAATTGGGGCCCTTAGAAACCCAGAAGGTTTAGCAAATGAGCCAAAATTAATGGTTTCCATTTTCTCTCAGCATTCTTAGATCTGCCCCGTATTCTACGGTAGGACAGATGATCTCTGGGTCTCTCTTTAGTTAGAAACTTTACAACTTGGCTGAAACCAGCAAAGAGGCTTCATATCCCCCAACACCCGCATGGATCAACCAAGGTGAGTCTCTTATTACACAATGTCCTGGGTGATAAAGGGTCTCTTAATGAGTCCCCTGTGTTCTTTTAACCAGGTGAGAACTGATTGAAATGAGTGAAAAGGACACCCTTCAAAGTGAAAAGTATGATAAATTTCCCCAAAAGCCAACCTACTGCCTGAGAGGTGTGTGTTGGAAAGGTAGGGAGGAAATATTTACATCCAGTTCCAGACTCTGGATATTCTACAGACCTCTCCCATCTTCATCCTTTATTACTTATTCAGTCTACCTTTCTATTATGTTGAAATGATTTTGTTCTTTCTCCAATATGTCTGATTGTGACAACTTGTGATTGTGTGACGATTTCGAAATTTACCTAAAAAGGAATGGTCCATGTGGCATGGTATCTGATAACACTAAATTCTTTAGTGCTTCTGGGCAGAAGGTGACAAATCATAAAATTCAAAGTACTCATTAGGAGTAGATAAGTGGATTCTGTGTCCTCATACTCACCTGGCCCCCCTACCCTGGCAGGCTACACGCAGGGTACAGGTGCTCTCTGAGGAACACAAAGGCATTTCTGGCCACCTATTTGGATAGAATGAGGCTTACTGGGGAAACTTGTTCCCTTTTCCCCATGGGGGTCTTCAACTGTGCACAGTCCCATTCCTGGGCTGTGAATCACTACCAGTCCATGGCCTGTTAGCGACCAGGTTTCAGAGCTCTGCCACACACATCCCCATCCGTGGAAAAATTGTCTTCCATGAAACTGGGTCCTGGTGCCAGAAAGGTTAGGGACCGCAGGTCTATACCATCCCCAGGTTATAAATAGCGAAGACATCATTGTCTTCTTTCAAATTGATCCAGGATTCAAGAGTAACAACTACTGAAATGTAACTCCTGGGGAGGTCTACTATGTATCAGAGACCTCTGGTAATTACGGACTAAATTATTCTAAAAGAGAAAAGATCACAGACTGTAGGGTTGACGAATTGCTGCTGGGATTCCCTGACAGAAGAGCCATGATCCAGCATTGCTGGGACACTGCTGGTGCTCCCAGCTTCCCCCACCAGCCCCCACCCAGCCTTGAGCCCCTTGCTCATCTCTTCTCAAGAGCACTGTTGGCTGCTAGTGGGGAGAAAGCTCTGGATCTCAGGGAACATCACAGGTGCTCACCAGCATGTAAGAGTGTTCTTCTCCATCCTGCAAGGGACAGACAGAGAGCTGAATGTTAGGAGATCAAGGCTAACCAAGCAGAGCAGAAATGGTTCATGGAGTAGTTCAAGAAAGGCTAAACTCACGCAATTCTTCTTGAAGTTGCTCTGAAAAAGAAACAGAAACAGAATAATGTCCTCAACAGAAGAACTAAGAGAAGTTGGGTGTGCATTAAATGATGCAGGACCCACCCTTTCTATGAGTACCAGCATCGCCCTCCCCGCCATGCCACAGGAACTGTCAGAAACCAGAAAAGATTTGTGATCCACAGGCTGGACGGTATCAGTGCATTTTTAGGCTTCCTTTGTTCAACCATTTAGTGGTGTATTTGGCCAGGGGAATGAATGCAACGTTTGCACAACGGAAGTAATAAAGCTCTGAGGGATTAATCCCTAGGACTTGAGAGCTCCAAGCCCTTGCTGCTGCTGATACACGTTTCCTCTCTCTCCTCCCCTGTCAGAACTGTGTCCTTGCTATGTCAGTGAACTTGTCTTCCAGTTGTTTTACCTTTTATTTGACGTTGTTTCTCTTTTTCTACATATTCTTTCTCCAATTCCTTCTGAGCAAATTCTTTTCCTTCCAGTTCACCCTTCTTTTCCCCTGACAAAATCTTTTTTTCCCTGTGGAGTTTCTTGATGTAACAGATGCTCACAGCCATGAGGATGATGAGAATAGCCAGGATGAGAGCCAGGATCACAACCCAGGGAGATACGCTGGGCATAAAGGACTCTGAAAAGGCAGCCAGAAAAGTCCATTTAGTGAGAAACGGGAGACGCAGGGTGAGGGTGGCCCTCAGGAGCACATCTGAAGAGCTTCTTCAGGTGCCTGCTCTGTCACCATCTGCTCACAAACCCCAGGTGGAGCAAGCGATGCTGACTCTACATTGGCTGATCCCTCAGTGACTGCCAGGGCTGAGGCCCAGGAGATAGAAAAGCAGAGTCACCATGGAAAGGACCAGGGTGAATAAAGCTAACCAGCTGTGCTGAATCAGCATAGCCACCTCCCTGGTTCAAGCCACCCTCACTCTTGCCTGGAATATTGCAATGCCCCCTCCTTGTTCTGTCCTTACCTCCTGCAGTCTATTCTCAGCAGAACTGCCTAAGTGAGATGATGTTAACTGCTCAAAACCCTCCGATACTTCCCGTCTCACTCAGACTAAAAGCCAAAGTCTGTTTTGGCCTATGCCGCCCCATACAATGTGGCCTCATTGCCACTGTGAATTCATCTACTCCTACTTCTTGCACTCACTCCATTCCACCAACACCAGCACAGATTCCTGGGGTTCCCTGAAACTGCCAGATGTGCCCCTACCTCAGGCCCTTTGCATAAGGTATTCCTCTTACCTGGCTTGCTCCCTCCTCAAGTGTCTGCTTGGTTCATTCCCTTCAATGCTCCATTCCCCTCTTTAAAGTTTTCCCTGAACATCCTGTTGATAATCACCACACCCCGTGCCCCTGGCACTCCCTATTCCCTCCTTGCTTAATTTTTCCTATATACTTATCATCATCTGATATAATATACATTTTACTAATTAATCAATCACTTATTTCTTATACTGCTCTATTTCTCTCCAGAATGTGAACTCCCTAAGGGCAGAGATTGTTATTTATTTATTTATTTATTTATTTTTTGAGACAGGGTCTTGCTCTGTTGCCCGGGCTAGAGTGCCATGGTGTTAGCCTAGCTCACAGCAACCTCAAACTCTTGGACTCAAGCGATCCTCCTGCCTCAGCCTCCTGAGTAGCTGGGATGATAGGTGTGCACCACTATGCCTGGCTGATTTTTTCTGTTTTCAGCGGTTGGCTAATTTCTGTCTATTTTTAGTAGAGATGGGGGTCTTGCTCTTGCTCAGGCTGGTCTCGAACTCCTGAGGTCGACCGATCCTCCCGCTGCAGCCTCCCAGAATGCTAGGATTACAGGAGTGAGCCACCTCCAAAATAAGCCACCACCCAGCTTATTTTGTTCAATCATTAAGTCTTTGGTTCCAGAACAGTGTCCTGAACACAGGAGGTACTTGTTGAGTATTTGTTGAATGAATTATGAATGTGTGTAGCTGCAGAATTTCCCCAGCTTTGTCCCCATGGGCAGGAATGGAGGGCTTTAGCAGACTGGATCACTAGGTGTAGTAACCCATCCTTACTAATCTCCATGAGTGATGATTGTTCTGTATATTTAAAAATTAATGAAAGACAAGAACCTCATCAGGAACAAAAAGATCAGGTTCACCCTCAGAGTAGAGACTCCTACTCGTGGTTTTGAGATTCTTTGATTTTTCCCTTATGACAAGGGAAGAGGCCTCAGCTAAGCTGCAGTCTCCACCTCCTGAGGGCCCAGGACCCTTAAACCCATACTCCTGACCACCCCTCATCACTTGGATCCATCTCATCACTTGGGGATCCATCTGTGGGCTGAGGATTCCACCTCCACACCATGAATCTCCAGAGGGCAGAGAACTAACCTGGAATGAAAATCACAGTTTCCTTCTCCTGGCTGAGCAAGGTGTTGTTGACAGAGCAGGACATGTTCCTCAGGGAGCTGTCTCTGATGATCACAGCCGTGGTCACCATGAAGAGGCCATCTGCATCAGCAGTGTAAGCCTCCTCCAGGGCAGGTACGACCTGATCGTAGGGGTCCCTCCACACCGCGAGGGGCTTTGGGTACCACCCTCCAGATGTGCACTCCAGCCGGATGCCCCCATCCTCGTGCCCCTTCATTTCAACAAGGGGCTTAGAGCCCAGGCCTGGGGAGGGAGACCAGGGCTCAGCTACCAAGCAATGGTATCTCAGCCCCTACTGTGCCTCTTCTGTGAAGGGATGAAGAAAGGAAGCAAAAGATGGAAGGAGGGAGCAAGAAACAGGAGGGAGGAAAGGAAGTAGGAAAGAACCTTGATGTTGGAGAACAACTGGGAGATCAATACGGCAAATAATTTGTGAGATCTCTAAGAGGAAAGAATTACAGTGCACACTCTTCTTTGTGCTCCACCTACAGGCCCCATCACAGCACCAAGCATCTATCTGTCTGCTGTAAATGCTTGCTGTTGGATTTATTCTGCCAAAGACTAATTTTCTCATTTCCAGCTGGGTGTGTCCAGTCCAACCTGAAACAGGCAGGTTCAGGATTCCATTTTCTGTTCCTGAAAAAATTTCTCAATAGACGTTGGTTTCATGAGGCTCTAGAATAATACAACACAGACAGAAACCTGCCAGGCTGGCAGACTCTTAAGAAACTTTCGACCTAAAGACACTGTCCCTTCTGTCCAGATCTGGACTTCACATCATCACAACTACTTACTACCTATAGGAGGTGATGGTTTTCAGGAGAATAGACAGAGCTAGCCACCAAAGCCAATCCTTACCCTGATTCACAGATGTTTATCTCCTAGAGGCACAGTCTATTAGGTGATTTTCTTATAGTCTTTTGAGAACATCTATGTATTAGAAAGATCTGGCCCGGGCGCGGTGGCTCACGCCTGTAATCCTAGCTCTCTGGGAGGCCGAGGCGGGCGGATTGTTTGAGCTCAGGAGTTCGAAACCAGCCTGAGCAAGAGC
>NW_012137303.1:1183746-1203158 GCF_000956105.1 Propithecus coquereli
ATTTCATGTTTCTTTTTACTTTTTAAAGTCAAAAGTAAAAAAATAAAAAGTGTTTGAAAATTTGCAATTGCATATGCAACTAGTCTTTGTAGCTCTCACTGTATTCCTATTGGACAGCACTGCTATAAATTGAGCGAACACATGCGGAAGGAAGGATGAGTCTACAGCTCTACGGTCCCTCTTCCCTCTTCCTGTTGGCAAGCTCAAGTGCTGATGTTGCATTCTGATAGTTGATAGCAGCAAGTGGCGTGCATCCCTACCTGAGACCAGTGCAAGGAGGCTGAGGAGCGGGAGGAGAAGGGAGGCTGGTAGGGAGAAGTGCAGGGAAGCAGCTGGCTTCTTCAATGTCAGAAAATCTTCACCCAAAATCCTCAGAATCTAGATTCAACCTAACTAAATTCTACCTTTAAAAATATCTTCAATAACAGAGAATACCAAGTGTGAGAGGTCTACAAATCCATTGTTCAGGGAGATCCATTACCCATGTGTGATCATTTAAAGTCCTTTTGAATAATTCCTTTGTAAAGCCTACCCAGCAAAGTATAGAAAAGACAAGAAATTAAAGCAATCACTCAAGTCTAATGCTTCCTGCTCAATTTGATTTTTGTCAAAAGAGAGAAAAAAAACAGTTGTACATTTCAAGGCTGACAGAAATCATGAAATAAAATAAGAATTAAAATAACTCAGTATATTGGAAAACAAAGTTCTACAAACATCTCGTGAGGTACAATG
Organism: Propithecus coquereli; assembly: GCF_000956105.1. Classification (NCBI taxonomy): domain Eukaryota; kingdom Metazoa; phylum Chordata; class Mammalia; order Primates; family Indriidae; genus Propithecus; species Propithecus coquereli. Next base: position 1,184,479 of record NW_012137303.1, read on the forward strand.
AGGGCAAGTATCAGACAACAGACTGAAAATCATCACCGAAATGAACAGCCAACCAACCTAACCAAAAAAAAGGAAAAAATGAACAAACAAACACAAAATCTACAACGATCCCATTCAGAATGGGGCAGGCCAGGCCAGGGCCAGGTTTACAGGGAAAGAATCAAGGGTTCCTGTCATTCACAAACCATAATTGGTCAACCATGCAGTGCCTTTGTGAGCAGAGCCAGAACATAAGGGTGGAGAAAACCTCTTTCCATGATATTCTGTTTTAATCAGATATAAGGTTGCCATTATGAGCAACAAAGATGGAGTCTCCTACCTGTTATCATTTAAGTCCTGGTGGAAAGGACACACTCTCCTCAAACCTCACTTCCACTGGTCTGATGGACTGAAATGTCACCATAGAGTCTTCTGAGTCTTAAAGGGTATTCCAGTCTAAACCTTTCTATTAAAGCACAGTACACTGACCCAGGAGTGAAATCATTCCTTAAAGTCATCTTCATAAACTCCTAGAAATCCCCATTTAAATGCACTTCTGTGCTGGGGAAGCCTTGACAAATTCCTCCCTGTCAAACTCTCACTCACTTTCTGTGTAGGGATTAGTGCTTAGTGCATAATTTTTCCTCTGTTCTTAGTTTTGTTTAATAAAATCACCTATTTACGAAACTGTTATTCTCTCTGCAGTCAGTATTTGGGAGAAGGAGAAAGAGGCAAGATTAATATTTATCAAGAAATGAGATGCCCACATGTTGTAATTCTCTAGCCAGTCCTTGTTTATCACAGTTGCAATAATGTAATTATTGACAGTGCCTGCTCTCACTCTCAAAAGCACATATTTTCAGTGATAAAGCAGGGTCAAAAGTTATCTTCAGAGATTAATCAGTCTCCCCTACTCAAGGCCACAGATGAATTCTTTGTGTCCTTCTCAAGAAGCAATGCCAACAGCAAACTAATTCAGTTGGCCCTTGGGCAGGAGGAAGCTACTTTTCTCACAGAAATGGGATTCCAGGCAAAAATCTCCTGATCTGCAGTGGGCCTGAGATTAGCTGAGAAACTTGTCCCAAAAGTAACACTGTGAAAAAGTAATAAAGCAAAATGAAGTGACCCACCTGCCACCTTGAGGTGAATGATGGCCTCATCATAGTACCTGCCTTCTTGGAAGTAACAGCGGTAGATGCCATTCTCCTGGGCTGTGACATTGTGTATGAGCAGCGCCACCCTGCCTCTGCTGATGTCTTTGCTCACAAGGGTGGTTCTTCCTCGGTACTCCTCCATCTGCTCCTCTGCTCTCTCTCGCCCACCCTTGTACACCAACACTGCTGGTGAGAACTGAGACCGGAACCACCGCACCTCCATGTCCTCAGCATTGTTCTCAGGTGACAGGTGGCAGTGTAAAGTGGTGTTTTCTCCCACCATGGCCAGGATTGGATCAGCCGGCCCCTGGACAGTAAACTGGGCTGTTCAACAAAGGAGCAGAATCACACAGGGACCAGAGGCATCGAATATCTAAGGTAGGAAAGGATCGGAATGTTCCAGGCACTAAAAAATTCTTTCCCAGACTACAGGGGCTTCCTGAGCTGAGAATTGTGGGGACTAGTTGCTGTGGCTGGTCGCCAGCAGCCCTCAGAGCAGCAGCATTGAGGCTGCTAATGCTCCCTGAACAAACATTGAAGAGTTCACCCTGAGCACACTCTATAGGCCCTGTGCCCCCTAGGACTTTTTCCTCTCTTCCCCAATTTAGCACAGTGCCTGAGTGTAGGGTAAACTGGAGCTGTCCAAAAGGGTATCCACTAACTAGTTCCAATTAAAATGAGCTGATCCTGTAAAATACATATACAGGATTTTGAAGATTTAAAATTTTTAAATATTAAGTATCTCAGTGGTAATACGTCATATAAACTAAGCATTTAAATATTAATATTTCATTATTTGGGGTGATATAAAATATATTATGAAAATTCATTTCATGTTTCTTTTTACTTTTTAAAGTCAAAAGTAAAAAAATAAAAAGTGTTTGAAAATTTGCAATTGCATATGCAACTAGTCTTTGTAGCTCTCACTGTATTCCTATTGGACAGCACTGCTATAAATTGAGCGAACACATGCGGAAGGAAGGATGAGTCTACAGCTCTACGGTCCCTCTTCCCTCTTCCTGTTGGCAAGCTCAAGTGCTGATGTTGCATTCTGATAGTTGATAGCAGCAAGTGGCGTGCATCCCTACCTGAGACCAGTGCAAGGAGGCTGAGGAGCGGGAGGAGAAGGGAGGCTGGTAGGGAGAAGTGCAGGGAAGCAGCTGGCTCCGTAAGTACCAAGGACATAGTCACCCAGGACAGGCAGGGACCAGAAGCCTAGGGGTCCAGAGGAGGAGATTCAGCCAAGGAGACCTGGCACCACAGTTCTGACCTAGCTCAAACATTCCTGTCACCCATGGTGTTCTCATCAGCGCCCCAACTTCTGTCTCGGGCGGCCCCCTTCCACCCAAGGTTCAGATATTTTCCAATAAAAGCATTCATTAAACATTCCATGAAATAAGTCAACCATACAACCATCAGGCAGGCAGTTTTCCGCCCTCCTAGGCTCACCTCTCTAGGCAGAGTCCAGTTTCTTTAATTGTCACTTGATATTCTTCCACACCCTCCCTGTCTTGTCTTCCTCCCCCCGGTGAACCAGGCCTGGCGACCCGAGTTAAGGCCAGGCACGCCTTCCCACCGGTGGGCCTCCCCTCTGCCAGGATCCCCTTTCTCTCCATAGCCAAATCCATTCCCCCTAATTGCCTCACCCACCTCGGAGCTGTAGCGCTTCCCCTTCCTTTCCTACCTTCTAGAATTAACCTCTGTGTTTTCTTTTCTCCTGTGACCCTCAAATGATGATTTTCCGGTTGTCTCTCTTTTCTCCAACCCGCCGGTAGGCACAGGCAGCACTAGAGAACAAACCGTCCCAAACGAGCACAGAAAACTTTTTTTCACCTCCCATCAGCTGCAACGTCGAGGGCTGCTGGACCCGGAACCTCAGATTCGGTCTCCTGTGGGTCCGCAAAGTCCTGAGATTTCCAAGGAATGGCTTCGAACCCAGGATTGGGCAGCTGTGGGTCAGCCAGCCAATGGTGTCCCTGAGCCTTATTTCTCACCAGTTACTAGGTAGAATATAGGGAACTAGTTTAAAAAAAAAAAAATTCAAACAGCAAATAACCTTCGGAGATTATTGGGTCTTTTTATTTCTTTTTCCTTTCGAAAGGAAGATGCTTTTTTTCTTTTCATTTTTTTCAAAGTTTTGGGATTTTCCGTGGTTTGTGGCGTTGCTGCTAACCAGGAGAGTTCTCCGTAGACCTGTGCTTGAAGAGGTTGGGGTAGGGAAGGGCAGAGGTAAACATAAGCATCTCTGTTTCCAAAGTCAGAGGAATTTCGTTTAAGTTGCTAGGTTTGGAGGTTGGGGGCGGAGGCCATTAGCTGGCAGCAGACCAGGGTGGAGGGGGCGGGTATCAGCAGAGCTGGAAGGGAAGTGAGACAGCAATTGCAGTATCTCTTATGAAAACCTTGTCATTCATTCAAGAACTGTTGTGTAAGATGTGCTGAGAATCTGAGTGAGAGTTAAAAACTCTTTCCCTCAGGGAGGTGGCATCCTAGTGGGCAGAAGACACAACTGAAGAAAGACTCTAGTTGGCCTTTACTCTCTGAACCCAACTAGATAGTCTGCTTGGGTCCAACCCGCCCCTCCCCCACTCCACACACACATATTGGGCTCTCTGCCAACATGCCCCCCACGGACTCTCATCCTGTTATGTGTTAACTTTTAAAAAATCACATAGTTTATAAATTTGGAAAGGAGACTTTATTTCTCTTAAAGGGTCACAACCTGCTGGTTGGCCATCCTGACAGGCTGGGAAGCATAGCCTCCGGCAGAAGCCTAAAGTTGGACCTTGGAGGGAGGGAGGGGGTAAGACAGGAATTTATGTTAAAGGGATTGGCCAAGTATACATATTTAACAGGCTATAGGAGGAGCCATGAAAATTCCTGAAGGACCCCCCAAACACACACAGATGGATATTAGATTTACATATAGGTAAAGCAAGTCCCATGATCACCTTGGGTTGGAGACTTAACAGTTAAATATATTATAATTACATCCTCTAGGTAAAATATTGAAACACAGGGCACAGGGCCACTCTCTGCCTCAGGAAAGCAACCAAAACCAGTAGGATATCTGTGGGCAATTATTAGGAAGCAATGTTTTGTAGAATGAAACTAGTTGTCCTGTCTTAACTGAGAAAACAGGAGGAAAGGCATCAGGGGTCCCATGAAGTAAGCTGAGATATTTTAAAACCTCCTAAACCAGGGTCTTCTGGTCTTTTGTTCTTTCAATCTGGCCTTCGAGAAAGTCTGGTAATGATTAATAAGGCAAGACATGGAACTTGACCAACCTCTTGCCTCCTTATGGACAGAGAGAACATAAAGATTTTGGAGTCTTTTTGCCAAAGGAGGGTCTGTTTGTCAAAGGAATTAGGGTCTTTTGTTTTAGTCCTCACGTTGTAGAGATATCATCCAGAATAAACTTCCGAAGCCACAGTTGCCAATATTCTCCTAAAGTGCCCAAGTGCTTCCTCTGGAGGTCTCTGATTTCCTTCTGATTCAATTCAGAACTTTACAGGTAATACACTAGCAATGGCTCCACAGGTGCCTTATGTCACACTAGTGCCCTCCCTGTAGCCAGCACTCCCTTTCCTATGCCATTCCCTTCACCTGAATTTTTCCCTCCATTTCTGCCCCTTGAAATCCTGCCCAGCCTTCATGTCATCTCTGCCAAGAACACCTCTGGATATTTTTGCCTGAAATATTCTCAGCCTGTTCTGACACACGAAGCTTTCACTATTCCTAAAATCTGTCTACACCCTTGTTATTTAAGTATCAATCGCATATTTCCAGTGACTGGAATATCTGTTCCTCAGAACAGATGTCTGCAGGATGTGATTCCTCTCTTTTTTCAGGTCCTGGCCCTAAGCTCTTCACTCAGTGGTTGTTCAATGGATGAGTGAAAACGGTCAGGGTAAGGTCATTCCCTCGACAGTATGACCCGGTTGCTACACTCATCCAGCACCAAGACCAAGAGAGAGATGACAGCCACTCAAGGTCAAAGCTCATGGACGGGGAAGGAGGACTGAAGGAATCACCCAGAATTAGCTACCAAAGCAGGTTCCTTCTTTGCTCTGTAAAGGGAGATCTTTGATGAGAATAAGCTAAAGAAAGCCCAGAAAACTGACTTTTCCACTGTACTGATCCCTGAACTGTCACTTTCTCATATAACAGCTTCACCCACCACGTAATGCTTCTGGAGTATACTTAAAAATAGATTCTGGGTGGAGTGGCTAATGGGAGTCAAAGCATTGTAATTCTTGGATCATACCACCTAGGACTGGGCTGCTGTTGGGAAGGGACAGAAGAGGTGGCTATGAGGGACTAAGAGACTGGCCAGCCAGGCTCAGATCTGGCTTCAGATTTTTTATTGGAAGAAATATGGCCCAGGGTTCCTGAGGCAGCTTGTGCCAAGGGCATCCTGCTAAACTATGCCCCTACCCCTGCCAAGCTGATGCGAACCAGAGGGAAACTCATGCGTTCTGAGCAGAAGAATGGTCCATGGGCAATGAGGTAGCTTAGCAGGAAGCCAAGCCCTCCTTGTGTGTGCCACGTTAGATAGTGACAACCTGACCCAATCATTCTCTGTCATGGGAGGGATAAACACAGAGGAAGGGTCACTTTAGCACAGTTCTCCATGGATCTAGTGTACGTGCTAGTCCTGGAGGAAACAGGATCCCAACTGAACACTGAATGATTCCCTTTTGCTTTGCAGTAAACTCCAATCTGTAAAGAAAATTTGGCTGTGTCTCTCCCTTTGAGTCACCACCAGACATAAAGTCCTTCCAGGGGAGGCCCAGAGACTTTGACATGCAGAAAAACCATTCCTACTCTGCCCTGTTCCAATTCCAAATACCTAACTCGTGGAATCAATGAACATAGTACAACAGTTGCATAAGCTGCTAACTTCCAGGACTGTATAAATATTAACCAGTACATTTACCTCATTTTGAGAACAAATTTCACAGGACACACAGTAGGAATGATACTGGGACCCCAAAGGAACCAAAGATGAGAAAATGAATCAATCTCTTTCCACCCTGAAGCCTTCTCATCTGCTTTGCTCTCCTGTCTCCACAGTCCACCTTTCTCTGCTCTTGGGGACCTCACTGTGAGTGGAAGATGCCTTCCCACAGCTCCCATGCACACCTGCTACAGGAGTCACTGGTCACATATTACGTGGAGGTCCTGTAGCCTCATTAGTAATAATGATTTGTGGTCCTAATATCTCAAAACGAAGTCAGTCACATTAGGTGGCATTAAGCCTACAGCACATTTGTTTTCCCTCAAAGTAATAAGCATATGTGAACATGGAGGTCAGAGAAAAATTGTTTTTCTTTAAAGTGATAAACCTATGTGTACAGAGCTCATAGTAAAGTTGATTTTTTTCCATATATGTGTGATAGACTAAGGTGATGAGATAAGATCTGCTGTGACCCAGTACAGCCCAAGACCCAAAGGCTTATAAGGATAATAAGCACACCTGCAGAGAATCGTAAAAACAGCAAGAGGCTGGCAATGTATGAGAGTGCTTTTACAATCTGGGTTCTTGAGACTCTGAAAGTCTCCTCCCGATTTTGGTAGCTGCTGCCAGGACAGCTCTGCCCAAGAGGAATGGCCACTGCCCCTCTGGTTGGCACCTGAGAGAGACGTCCAGATTCATTTGAGTTCCTGTGTTGGTGGGGTGGCCTTCCGAGCCTCCACCGTGTTTCATTACCCCCTCATTGCTGCCTTTAATAATTTCATCGTGAATGTTAGCTTGATTGTGTGTGTGAATGTCTTGCAATAAACTATGAATTCGAGCTTTGATGATTGGCCACTGGGTCATTCTGAAATCTTTAGCTTCCAAGAAAGTTAGCACGCTGACCATATGAAGCTGTTTAACATAGCAATTAAAATTAACAGGAGACCTGGCCTGGGCCACATGACCATCCCAGATCCCGTCCATGTGGTGAAGCAGCATGGCAGTGTGATGCGGACATGTGTAGGAAGACAGCAGGTCACTACTGATGAATGAATGGGGTGAAGGGGGTACAGAGAGACCTTGACAGGCACTCACTATATTCGCAAAAGCAGAGGCCTGAGAACAGATGCTGTTGATGCCATATCCATGTTCTTTTGGCCTATCTCATCAAAAAATGAGGAAGGAAGTTTCTTGTGTGGATCACAATGTCCTACCTCAGGTATCTGCCTCTCATCTCCTCTGCCTGAGGGCTTTCTCCATCACCAGCGATGTTGGATTTTTTGCACATACACAGCCCAATCTCAAATTACAGCAAAATTAACTCCCCAGAAGCAAATTTCAACCAATTCGAGCAAAGGAGGATGCAAGATATGGACGAATTTCTCCAGCTTTCCAGCTCTTAGAAAGATTCTGGTATATTCCATCATGTCATATGGTTTCTTAGAGTCCTGGGTGGGATTGAGCCAAGTCGTCCACACTCTTCCTAGCTCATTAAAGAACTCTTTATACCATTCCTTACATAACCGGCTTTCTCCCTTCTCTGTCTCACTTTATTTCTGCACTTGTGTTTTCTGGGAACACTTCCCAAATATGACTGCTAGGCTAAACACTGCTCCCACCCTCCCAGCAATAGCCACTGTAAAACTTGCAGATATGATATATTACATGGCAAAATGGGCCTTGCACATGGAATTAAGGTATTGACCTTAAAATAGAGAGATTATCCTAACTTGTCTGGGCAGACTCAATCTAATGGCACAAGTACACAAAAGTAGAAGGCAGAGGAGTCAGAGAGATGCAATAGAAGAACCAGGAAAAATTCAAAGATTGAGAAAGACTCAGCCCGCTGTTGCTGCTTTGGAGATGGAGGAAGGGAGCCAGGAGCCAGGCTGTTCCAAGTATCTAGAGCTTGGAACAGCCCTCAGCTATGACCACCGGCAGGGAACTAGGACCTCAGTTCTAAAACTCCAAGGACCTGAAATCTGCCAACAATGTGAAAAAGCAAGGAAACAACTCCTTCCCTCGCGCCTCCAGAATGGAATGCAGGCTGCAGACACCTAGATGTTAGCTCAGTGAGATCCATGTCTGACTTCTGACCTAAAGATCTGTGTGATAATAAATGAGTTTTGTTTTAAGTCTCTGAATTTGTGATAATTCTTTCTTGTAGTGGTAGAAAGCTTATAATAATTAAGATTTGGTACAAATGTTGCAATGAGGTAAACTGTGAAACTGTGATGGGTAGAGAGGGTGTGTAGGCTACTCTACTGTGCTGAGCAGACTTGTGAGAGCCTAGAAAAAGCCAAACTGAAAACGGTGAGGATTATTAACAATTTTATTGTACACATAAAACTTGACAACCGCACACCAGGTAGAGGGGATACAGTGGTGAACAATAACAGAGATGATAAGTAAGAGCAGTTTTTTCTTAGTATCCATCAGTTGAAAGGAATGGTGGTTTAGTATTCACCAGTGATCACGGTGAATATACCCCATTCCTGGAGATGGATTCTACACTGGGATTAAAAATACCCTTGATGTTCTTCTAGCTTCCTTCCCCCCCAATTCTTTTTTCATTGACAGTCTTTAGGCTATTAACCGCACTTCCTAGAGACGTTGAGCATAGGAAGATTGATATTGGTTCCAGGATCACTTATCCCATTTATAGGGTGGGCACACCTGTGCTGCCCTATTGTTAATTTAGAGTTTGGCCTTTAGTCCCTTCCTCAGTCCTGTGCGATATGGTTATAGTGAGTTTATTCTCTAGACCAAGACACCATGCAAAGCCAACCCAAGAGTGCCGGATGCAAGGCTCTGACAATCAGCTGTGAAGGACTCAGGAGGGGTGTAGCCCCTACAGCCACCCACAAGGACCCCTGCCCTGTGGCTGCTCTGGGAAGAGAATCTGAGGGCTGCACATGGTCCCTTCCCATGGGGAAAATGAGGCTGGAAAACAAGAATGGGCAGGTGGTCAGGGACCGAGGCGGAGCATCTTCCAGCTGCACAACTTACTGTATGAGTTACAGAAGTTACTGAATTTTGTCCCACATCAACTGCCACATCTGCAAAATGAGACTACCTCACAGAGTGTTGTGAGGCTTAAATGAGTGAAATCCACTTAGTGCATTTATTTAAAATATACCCAGTGTATTTTAAGTCTGTAAATGGTAGTTATTGTTCGGATCCCAGCTGTGTCGTTTGCTAGCCATGTCACCTTTGGAAAGCTAATTCACTTTATGTAGAGTTCTTACTTGTACAAAGGGGACAATAAAGTGGCGCCAAACTCAAACCACTGTCATATGGAATAATTGAATGAGTAAAGTGCTTCAGGCTGTGCATGTAGCTTTATGGTTGTGATGGTTGCTGTGGATGGGGAGACTTTCAGCTCCAGACTGGGCAGGGAGAAGGGGACATGTCACTTCACCCTGAGGCTCCCTAGTTTCATTAGCTAAGCCTGAGGTCACTGGAGTCTCCAGGGAAAGGTCAGGAGCTAGGTCAGGAACAGAGCCTGGCATTCTCAGTCCCTCCGTTTCTTTTGGTGCTGGGCAAATGGTCAGTGCAGTGGGCTCCAACGTCAAAATTCTGAAAACAGGACACAGAGGCCCAGAGAAGGAGGTGCGCAGGAAGGTGTAAATATGAGATCCATCTATGGCATTGTAGAAGGAGACCTCCCCAGTCTCATAGTCCAAGAAAACCCCCACTCTTTCAGGCGGTCCAGCAAGCGTCAGTTTGGTCCTGGGTTCAGTCAGAGCCCGATAGTTATTCTCACCGGACTGTCCCATAGTCCAGAATCCATTCTCAGGTATCATTTTGACCCAACCTTTTCTCTCCACATTCCTCCTACACACTCCAATGTGCCATTCTTGCCTGTCCCCCACCTCCACCTCCCAGTAATGTCTCCCTGATGTGAAGCTCTCTTGCCCAAGCACACAGTGATGCCAATTAAATCTCTCAGGAATGTCTGGAAGGTCCTGTTTCTCCTCTGCACGCTGCAGACTCCTCAGGTCCTCAGACAAAAGGAGGATGGGGTTTGCCGAGTCTGGATCCAGAGTCACATCCGCTGCAGAGAGTTACACGATTTGTCTGTGGGGTCAGCCATTTTCCTGGACCTCAGAGCTTCAGCATATAAGGCTTGGGCCTTGCCCAGGCGGCCAGAGTCCAGAGCCTGGTGTCCCCAGCCTTCCCTGAATGTGACTCTCATTAACATCATGAGAGAAAGCCCCGGGGTTTTGTCCAATGGGGAGGGGAGGGTGAAATGAGGGTTGCAGTCTGCCTAACCTGATATCCTGATATCCTGATGCTGCCTCAGCAAGCAACAGGCCTCCTTCTCACTACCTTTTTCTTGTGTCCTTCCCAAATTTGACTGTGCCAAACTGTCTTTATACTCGTAGATTTAACTTTCAGTCTGCACTCTACTACTCATGTGTTGAATGAGTTTTCCTTTTCTGAATCTATTTTTCCACATGTCCCAGCCATGGAACATTTTTGAGCCTTATGTGAAGCATTTCCTTATGTGAAAATGCTAACCTGGTGTTGTCTAAGACAACAATGTAATTTATTCATCCAAGGGCAGACACAAAGGCAACATGTGAAGTTATAATGGCTGCCATGCCTGCTCCATGCTAGGGTCTATGTTAGGGGCTTTATATGCCCGTCGAACCCATTTTCCACACTTTACGTTTTTCCACCCTGTTCCGGGACCCAGAACTCTGTCCTCTATGGACAGTGCCACTGGGCTCCCATGTCCTTTGGTTTCCTGTTGGGTTAGGCCAATGGCAGGCCCTGGCAGAAGATTGGAGGGAGAGAGATGAGAGAAGTACAGCATTTATTTTCCCTGCTTCCTCCCGCCAGCAACAGATGGTGTTGCTCTGAGGAAGGCCTGACTCTTCTCAGGCAGCCCTCTCTTTCAGCTACAGCGTCCTCTGGGTTCCCATACAGGCCCCCTGCCCCTAATATTGAAGTCTAGAGGTGGAGACAGATCCCCACTGTTGGGACCCCTGAGTCAATGCACTTTCCCCTGTTGCTTTCTCTTAACCCTATTTTCTCTAAACCTTCTTCAAACACCCATTTTGAACATGCTGTTTCCTTCTTGCTAGGTTTTTTCCAATACATATTCATTACCTTCTTCAGTCTTCACCTCAATGCTTACAAAATAGGAATTACAATCGTCATCTAAAAATGTGGAGGCCAAAGCTCAGACACATTGAATCCTTTGAGCACACACAGAGCCAGTGGGTGGCATATGAAGACTGGGCAGGCATTGCCTTCTCTCCTTGGCATTTCCCATCCTCACTGTCCCTGCAATATTCTTCAGTCTGTGTCTCCTGCTCCTCAGCTCCACACTTCATGCCTCTTCCTTCCCATGAAGGTCTGTGGAAGCCCAAGACAGCAATTCTCCCTGGGTCCCTATGTTCTCAGCAGGCAGGGTCCTGGAGATGGGCATGCTTGCAGTTGGAACCTCATGTTGCCCACCCAAAAGTCTCCTTGTCATGGAGACTTTTCTTCTCTTAACCTCAAAAGTTGGAGAAGAGGAAGGGATATGGTCCCTCAGGTTGTTGGCCTAGGGAACATACAGTGATTTACTCACCAGCTTGGAAGAGGGCCACTTTCCATTCTGAAAGGAAGGAGACATAGATAAAAAAAAAAAAAAAAGGTCAATATTTCTATTCTTCCCCACCCCATTCTCCTCACTCAGTCTTTTCTCTCTCCTTTTCTTCAGAGTCTCTTCCATTGTCCACCTTCCCTCCTCTGCGGCTCTGATGGATCAGGGGTGGCAACTTCTACAAAATGGTGGACTCTGTTCCCCTTGTCATGAGGGGCTGCTGGCTGCATGGCCAGGGTTTGCTAGGGGGTGTGCATGAGTGCCAGCAGCCTCAGGCTTCTCTCAGAGGCTCCCAAAAAGCAGAAGTGGAACCCCCACTGAAAATGAGCCTTTGGGTTAGATCTGATTACTCCAAGTGAGAATGTCAATGGGTGACAGTAGAGAAAAGGCTGAAATGCTCAGGGCACGTGTCCCAGGAAACTCAGAGAGCATCAGCGTCACTCACCATTATAGGCTGGAGACTTCGCCCCACCTACAATGAAAGAAAAGTAGAGACGTCACTTGAACTCTGCCGTACCTGAGTTGTCCCCTTTGCCCTGTTTTTGCACCCATGGAATCTTCTTTTTGACCACCCCACCCTTTCTCCCTGTGCAGGTTCAATTTTCTCCTCCCCTCTCGTCCTTTATATCAATTCAGGGGACATCACTTGAATGCCAGTGACACCACAGATACTATGTAAGGAACTTCCTGATGTGGTCCAGCTGATCTATTTTATATGTGGCCATACTCCTATACATGTTGTATGTGTCACCATGTCTATATGTATATGTATATGTGTACAAGTTTCATCTGTCCCAACCTCTATCGTTTTCTATCCTCCTCTGAATAGAATCTGGGGAACTTAAAAAATTTCAGAGACTAATTTTTGAAAACAGTCGTAATTTATCTGTACTAACTGAGCTACACTAGCTCATCCTGTTTATGAGAGACTTTTCTTTCTGTCTCACTTCTGATTTTCTTGTTCCTTATTATCTTCCATTCTTCTTTTCTTCTTAGCAACTTATAGATGATGTGAAGCAACTTGTGAAGTTGCTGGCACAGAGAAGGCACTTCATCTTCCCTTTACCCTTTCCTTTTCAAGTGCACCCATGGATATTCTGCAATGCCTTACAGGGCTAAAGAGTATGCGGCCTCTCATGGACAGTGACTGATGGCCTGTTTTCTCATTGAGAGAGAGAGAGAAAGAGAGAGAGAGACTCTTCTTGGTGTCACTCCAGTGAAACGCACTTATTTTCCTTTTTGCTTTTTCCCTTTTTCTTTTTTTTGATTATGACTTGGCATACCATGATGATTTCCTTTTCCTGGTCAAAGTTATCTAGGATCATTTCCCAACCCTGGGCAAAGAATTAAGGATTGGAAAATATCCAAGTAAAGAGAGTCATAGGTTTGAATTCAGAGAAAGTGTCAGAGCCACTCACGAGCCATGTACTGGATTTTTCTCCACTCTGAAACGGAATAAACAAGGAAGAGTCATCAAGGTATGTAACGCAGGGATAGGAAGACATCCCTGAGTGTCTGGGGAAATAGGAACTTACTGAGTTCTTCCTCGAGCATCTCTGGAAAATAAGCAGAAAAAATAATGAAGTGTTACAGGAAAGAGGATTTTCTGAATAACAAACCTTAAAAACCACCCAGTGCCAAGGTGGGGATGTGGGTGAGGTCTCTGGGCTCAGGCCTATAACCCAGGGGCTTAGATTCCCTCCCAGGGTCAGATACCTCTTGTGCTTCGTTCCTGCTCCGTTGTGCTCTGTGCCAATTCTCTCATCTCTTGCTCTCTCTCTTTCTCCCTCAACAGAGTCATTTTTTTCTCCTGCTGTTGCCACAAGAAGTAACTAGCCACTGTGAGAAGCAACAGCGAGATGGGCAGGGTCCCTGCCAGGGTGGCGATCCAGGGCTGGGCACTCCTGAAGAAGGGGTCTGCAAAGGGACAGTCTGTGGGTCGGGGGCGCTGTGGCTCTGTCTTCCCAGCCCGCAGCACCTCGAGCTTTAGCTGCTCCCCCAGGGCGGGGGCCATGGAACCTGTCTCATGAGGCTAAACAATCTTTCTCTTCCTAAAGTCTCAGACAACTTTGGATAAGACTTTGGTAAGCCCTTCTACAACCTGCTACCATTACTTCTCTCGAAATGTCTGCCTCTCCCATGGAAAGTAAGTGACTTGAGCACAGTCACACATATTTTTTCTCATTTAATTTTTCAGTAGATAATAAATTTATATGGTTAAAAAAATACATATATAAAAAAGTCTCCCACCCACCCAGTGCTTCCTCCCTCTGTTTATTAGCTTCTCGTTAGTCAGCTTACTACAATGGTTAAGAACATGAACTTTGGTGCCAGAGGGCCTGAGTTCTAATGTGGGCTCCAGTGTTGATCAGCAGTGTGACCCTGGACTAATTCTTTAATCTGTGTTCCTAGTGCCCTAATGTGTAAAATGGGGTAATGATAGTGCCTGAGGTTAGAAGGATTGAATTAATGCTTATAAAGTGCCTGACATATAGTGAGTGTTAAGTAATTGCTTGTTAAATGTAAAAAATGTAAGTAAAAATATATTCTTATTTTGCCTCTTATTTACACTAAAGATAGCACTCCATACACACTATTATGAATTCTTGCTCTCTCTGTGTAGAGTGTATCTTGGAGATCTTTCCGTATTAGTATAGAGAGAATTATCTGTTTTCTTTCACAGCTATGTGGTTTTTCCTTGTATGGAAGTTTCCCATCAGTGAACATTTGTATAGTTTCTAACCTTGTGAAACCTTAATCAGTAGTATAAGAAATTACTTTTTACATAGATCATCACTCACAAACACAATCTTATCTGTCAGATAAATTCCCAGAAGTGGACTTTTGGTTCAATAAATACGGAGTTCAGATAGACAGTGCTATATAGGCCCCAGTAGAGGCTGTGCTTACGTATATCAAGAATACAACAAATTACATTAGCAAACGCCTGACATTTACTGCCTCCCTGCACTCCTATGATCAAAATACAGTATCGATCACCTCCGTTTTGTTTTGTTTTTTGCCAGTATCATAAGTGAAGGGAGAAGGATCAAGATGGCTGACTAGACACAGGTAGTATGTGCTTCCTCCATAGAGAAGCACCAGAAGAGTAAGCAGATTCTCACATTTGAACAGATTGTCTAAGAGAGAACACTAGCACTCACCAGGGAAGTGACCAAAAGCACCAAAAGTGGGCAAGGAGAGGGTTCAGGGCAATGTGCCTGGCCTGGGGCCAGCTAATATCTGGGAGAAGCTTCTGCATACAGTGAAACAGTAAGAGAGAAGCCCCCAGGGCTCCACTCTCCAAAATGTGCTTTTACAATCTTGTCTACAAATGAGCTCCCCCAACCTACACAAGTCTCGGGCCTAACATAGGGAGCTACTTGGAGATTGCACAGAGATGTTGTCCCAAAAGGGGAATTCAATGGAATCACGCAAGCATGAGAGCTTAGACCAGCTTGAGCCGGGCATCATTCTGAGAGCCTAGACACTGGCAAATTGCAAGTGTGCCTGCAGCCCCTGAGTGGCTCCAAGGAGGGACTGAGGAGCCCAAGTGCTCCTATCTACCATGTACCCCTGGTAAGGTCTCCACTGCCCTGCTGTGGGCTGCTTTTGAGACTGAGATACGAGCAGATAGCATTTTCCACAGTTTCTCGTCCATGCTGTCTGTTTGGTGGGGCCCCAGCCTTTCTGGTCATAGATCTAAGGTGCCACTTTGAGGGTTTGACACTGGGCTATGCCCTGCCCTCGGGCTGGATTTGGACTTGACATGGCTGTCTCCTCTGCCAGGTTGGGGAGGGACAGAGAAACCCGCCTTTCCAGCACATATCTAGGGCAGTGCTTGCTGCTGTAGGATTGAGCCTCTCACAAACTGCACTCCCCACAGTTTCCTACCAGTACAGCCTGTCTGAGAAGGGTCCTGCTTCTCTGGTCACAGGTCCAGGGCACTAGTTTGGGAGGTTGAAACTGGGCTGTATCCCACCTTCAGGCTAAATTCCAGGTGATGCAGCCCCTCCCAGCTGAAGAGAGATAGGGGAGCCCAAGCGCTCCTATCTACTCCTAGGACAATTCCCAATTCCTTGCTACAAGCTGCAGGGAGATTGAGATGGGAACGACCACACTCCACCCAACATCTTGCCCATGGTGTTTACCTGGAAGATGCCCCAACCTCTAGGGTCACAGGCCCAAGGTGCCATTTTGGGAGTTTAAAGCTGCTCAGCCCAGGAAGGGGCGTGGAGATGGGGACCTCCCCTCCTCTAACCACCCAATGCTGTGGACATAGCTGCCTCTGCTCTCAAGCATGAGCTACTGGTGCAGGTGGTGAGCTGCAGGATGGCCAGTTCTAGGCTTGCATGAGAGGACACCCCCAATAGTACTCTGCTCACTGTGCACGGGTTCTACATGGAGGGAGCAGCTCATTTCCCTCCCTTCACTGATAGGCAGTGCTTTTGCAGCTGTCTCAGCACCTGGGTCTCTATATCTCTGCATCCACACCCCACACCCCTCAACACACACCAGGACCACAGTAGCCTTGGGGGACCAGGGAATCCTGGGGAAACTGTGGGTCTCCCAGACGTTCAGGGTGGGCTGCTTCTAGCTGAGAGGAGTCTGCAACATGCCAGAGCACCCCTTAGGACAAAGAGGACCAGGGCACCAGCTCTCCATCATTCTGGGCCTTCTCCTCCTCCTCCTCTCCCCTACCCACTGCTGCTGAGGCAACTGTGGCTCTTTTGGCTTGGGACCAGGGAGGGTTCCACAGGAGATGATTAAGACAGGGTACTTGGGGGAGGCTGCCCTGCTTCTGACAGAGCACCCATAACACCCAGGATTCCACGGAGCTTTGGCCTCACTCCTTTCCCTCTAAAAAGCCACAGCAAGTGCTTTTCTGCACCCCAATGACAAAAGCAACCACTTCCACTGAGAAAAGGTGAAGTTAACAGTCCTCCCTCCAAGTTGCCCGCCTCTTCTCGGAGAAACCAACCCTCTCCCTGGAGGCAAGTTTTTGGCACAACCACACTTATCCCACTGGGGCATTTTAGTCACAGCCCATAGCCAGTCTGGTAGCCCTGCACACAGTAGGTTGAGCTGCTTCAGCTGGGTCAGGGTGAGAGCTGGTAAGCTGGGTGCTTTTGTGGGCAGAGACCACTTTCACTGCTGAGAGAAGGAGGTGTGAGTGGATTGTGAATCCCATAGTTGCCTGCCTCTCCATCTTGTCATAAGAGTCCTATCCCTTCTGTTGCAGGATCACAATGCATCCGCCCTTCTTCTGCCTTTGCATTCTTCTGGAACAGGAGATCACCATGCCCCTCACTATAATGGCCAGTTCCTGAACTCACTGAGGAGGCTTGAGGGCAAGTTTGCCAGCCCAATCTCCCTCTGGTTCCCCAGAACTCAAGTATACTATCCAAGGGCCTGCAAACTGGATATTACCCAATGTAGTCCACTGCTGCTGGCACCTGAACACTCTCCTTGGGGTATAAGGTCCAACTGACCCAAATGGCCAGCAACACCATAGTGGGTACCCACCTGCATCAACTGAAAGGCAGTGCACCTCTCCTCTCTACACTGAGGTGCAGAGTTCCCAGCAGAGAACAAATGAACTGCAAAACTATCTGCTTTGAGCTGAGGGAAGAGGTTCCAGATGAGAAGGAAGCAGCATAAGAGTTCTGGCAATATGAAAAAACAAGCTCTTTTGACATCCCCAAAGGGTCACTCTAGCTCTCCAACAATGGACTCTAGGCAAAAGGAAATTTTTGAAATGTCACATATGGGATTCAAAATACAGATTGCAAGCAAGCTCAATGGGATTGATGAGAATGTTGAAAACCAACACAAAGAAACTAATACTACTACTACTACTAATAATAATTCAGGACATGAATGAAAATTCACTCAAGAGAGATATATTAACAAAAAACATAATAGAACTTCTGAAAATGAAAGACTTATTTAGAGAATTTCAAAATACAGTGGAAAGTCTTAAGGACAGACTAAATCAAGCAGAAGAAAGAATTTCAGTTTGAAGACAAGGCTTTTGAATTAACCCAGTCATTCAAAAATAAAGAAAAAAAATCAAGAGAAATGAACAAAGTCTTAGAGAAATATGGAATTATCTAAAATGCCCAAACATAAGAATCATAGTTATCCCTGAAGGAGAAGAAGAAAAAGCAAAAGCATGGAAAACTTATTTGAAGGAATAATAGAGGAAAATGTCCCTGGTTTTGCTAGAGATTTAAACATCCAGATACAAGAAGGTCCATGAACTCCTGCAAGATTCATTGTAAATAGGATACCACCAAGTCACATAGTCATCAGTCTGGACAAAGCCAAAGTGAAGTAGAAAAATCCTACAAGCTACAAGATGAAAGTGTCTAGTAAGTTATAAAGGAAAACTCATCAGACTAACAGCAGACTTTTCAATAGAGACCTTACAAGCCAGAGGGATTGCAGTTCCATCTCTATAGTCTTCTGAAACAGAATAACTGTCAGCCAAGAGTTTTGTATACTGAAAAACCAAGTTTCATAAATGAAAGAGAAATAAAATCTTTCCCATACAAGTTAAATGCTAAGGGAATTTGTCACCACTAGACCTGCCCTACAAGAAATGCTCAGAAGTGCTCTAAATACTGAAAAGAATGGTCAATATTCACCAGTGTAAAAACACTAGAAAATAAAAACTCACAGCTCTTATAAAACAGTAACACAAGAGAGAATACAAAGCAACCAGGTAACAATCAACATAATGACTGGAAGAGTATCTCACTTATGAACATTAACTTTGAATGTAAATGGTCTAAATGTCCCACTTAAAAGGTAAATATTGATAGAATGGATAAAAGAAACCACAACCCAACTGTCTCTGCTGTCTCTAAGAAACCCATTTAACTTATAAAAAGTCCTATAGACTCAAGATAAAAGGGTTGAAAAATATTCCATACAAATAGCAACCAAAAGTGAGCAAGAGTACCTATTCTTTTTTTTTTTTTTTTTT
>NW_012137303.1:1203928-1207085 GCF_000956105.1 Propithecus coquereli
CATCCTAGCTCACAGCAACCTCAAACTCCTGGGCTCAAGCAATCCTTCTGCCTCAGCCTCCCAAGTAGCTGGGACTACAGGCATGTGCCACCATGCCCGGTTAATTTTTTCTATGTATTTTTTTTAGTTGTCCAATTAATTTCTTTCTATTTTTAGTAGAGACGGGGTCACACTCTTGCTCAGGCTGGTTTTGAACTCCTGAGCTCAAACAATCAGCCCGCCTCAGCCTCCCAGAGGGCTAGGATTACAGGCGTGAGCCACCGCACCCAGCCCTAGCAAATTTTTAAAAATTGAAATCCTACCATGTATCTTCTCAGACCACAGTGGAATAAAACTAGAAATCAATTCTAAGAATAACTCTCAAAACTATACAAATACATGGAAATTAAAGAACCTGCTGCTGAATGATCTTTGGATCAAAGACAAAAATCAAGATGGAAATAAAAAAAATTATTTGAATTGAATGATAATGTCAACACAAGCTACCAACATCTCTGAGATACAGAAAAATAATGCTAAGAGGGAAGTTTAACAACTAATGTCATACTTCAGGGAACTAGAAAACCAAGAACAAACCAAATCCAAAGCTAGTAGAAGACAAGAAATAACAAAGATTAGAGCAGAACTAAATAAAACTGAAACCCAAAAAACAATACAATAAATCAATTAAATTAAAAGTTGGTTCTTTGAAAAGATAAAAAAAATTAGCAGTCCACCAGATAGACTAACCAAGAAAAGAGAGGATTCAAATGAACTGAACCAGAAATGGAAAAGGAGACATTGTATCTGATACCACAGAAATAGAAAAGATCAATGAACATCTTTGTGCATACAAACTAGAAATTCTAGAGGAAATGGATAAATTTTTGGAAACACACAAGCTCCCAATCTTGAATCAGGAAGACATAGAAATTCTGAACAAAGAATAATCAGTAGCAAGACTGAATCAGTAATATAAAATCTACTTCCCCCCAAAAAAAACCCAGGATCAGACAGATTTACAGCCAAATTGTACCAGATTTATGAAAGAAAACTGGTACCTACCCTACTGAAACTGTCTCATAACGTTGAGAAGGAGGGAATCCTCCCTAACTCATTCTATGAAGCCAGTATCACCCTAATACCAAAGGTAGGAAAGGACACAACAAAAAAGAGAACTACACTCCAATATCCCTCATAAACATAGATTGAAAAATTGTCAACAAAATACTAGCAAACTGAATCCTATGGCACATCAAAAAAATAATTCACCACTATCAAGTAAGTTTCATCCCAGGGATGCAAGGATGGTTCAATGTACACAAATCAATAAATGTGATTCACCACATAAACAGAATTAAAAACATAAACTATACACTCATCTCAATAGATGCAGAAAAACAATAAAATCCAGTAGCCATTCATGATTTAAAAATACCCTCAAGAAACTAGGCACAGAGGAACATACCTCAAAATAATAAAAGACACATGTGACAGTCCTGCAGCCAACATCATTCTGAATGGAGTAAAGTTCAAAGAATTGCCCCTAATAACTGGAAGAAGACAGGGAAGCACTTTCATCACTTCTGTTCAACATGGTACTGGAAGTCCTAGCCAGAGCAATCAGACCAGAGAAAGAAATAAAGGGCAAATAGAAAAAGAGGAGGTCAAACTATTCCTGATAAGATTTTATATCTGGAAAACCTGAAAGACTCCTTCAAAAGACTGCTAGAATTGATAAATAAATTCAACAAAGTATCAGGTTACAAAATTAACGTACACAAATCAGTTTCATTTCTATACACTTCAAACAGCCAAGCTGAGAATTAAATAAAGAACACCATACCATTGAAAATAGCTGAAAAAAAAAAAAACCCTAGAAATATACTTAACCAAGGAGACGAAAGATCTCTACAAGGAGAACTATAAAACACTGAGGAAAGAAATTGTTGATGACACAAAACAAATGGGAAAACATCCCATACTCATGGATTGAAAGAATCAATATTGGGGGGGGGAGAAGATGGCCGATAAGGGGTGACCTCCTGGCTCTCTGTTCCCAGAGTATGAGGTGAAAAACGTGGACACCCACACGCGAGTGAGGCGCTCCCCTGCAGGATTGGCTTCGTGAATCTACGGAGAGGCAGCGAGGGACAGGCAGCCCCACGGCTAGAGGCAGGTGAACTCAAAAAACACTCACAAATTACCGGCGAGTTGGGACAAAGGGGAAAGGCAGCGCGGGACAGCCGCGCCCTGCGGCGCGCTTGCCCACGCCCCGCGGCGGGCACTCCCGAGCGGGGAGATCTGACTCACAGGAAGAGGACTCTTCCCTCACCAAACCCCACTCTCACGCAGGCAGGGAAGTGCTGGAGGTCGGTGCGAGTTGGTGGCGCAGACCGGCGGTGGGGAGCCAGGACAGGAGCTGGGTCCATTTCCAACACAGCGGAGCGCAGCTCTGCGTCAGCATCGGAAGGAGGGACTGGCCCGAGCGCGCGCTCCTGGGATCGGACGCCGCGCCGGAGTCTACAGGGGAGAGTTTGGAGGCGGCTTCTTGCCACAGGAGACCGCTAGGACTGGATCGGGGGAGGGGAACTCCATAAAAGAGACTCTACCCGCGGAAATCGCTGAAAGTTCCCCGGGTGCTGGGAGGGACACAGCACAGAGGCGCCGTGAGTAGGGCGCGCGGCAGGCCGGCAGGCGGCCCTGGGGCGCACCTCTGGGAATAGGCAACGGCGGACCCCGGCTCTAGATGCCCTTCCAGTGCAGTCGGCTTCAGCGCTGACTAGCAGGGGGAGGGCAGCTGCAATTCGGGGACCCCAAAGCCTGTGACTGTGGCGACTTGTTGCCCGGACGTCCGCCTGAGTCATATCCGCTGCCTCTGCGGCAGAGCTGGTCGCGCTCTGCGAGGAGAGGCGTGCGCAGCCACTTTTTCTCAGAGAATCTGCGGACCCTGTCGCAGCCGCAGACTCAAGCCCCGCCTCCGAAAGGGCGGAAAAGAGAGAAAGAGCGATATTGTAGCCAAGTTTCCAGGCGGTCTCCGGCGGCCCTGTTCCACTCAGTCGCTGGCGCTGTCTGCAAAATGATGGGGAACTGAGAGTGGACTGAGAGAGACTGCTTATAGAACTGTGATCCGGGACACATAAATACCCCTGTGCCAGGCGACCCGACCTACGCCCCA
>NW_012137303.1:1219160-1227435 GCF_000956105.1 Propithecus coquereli
GGGTATTTGTATACACAAGGAGGGCAATGCGCACTACCCAAAGGATGGACATATTTGAAACACGGACTTCGGTGGGGGGGGAACCAAGGGCAACACACATAACCTAAACATATGTACACCCATAATTTGCTGAAATAAAAAAAAAAATAATAAAAAAAAAAGAATCAATATTGGTAAAATGTCCATTCTGCCCAAAGTGATTTCTAGATGGAATGTAATTACCATGAAAATACAAACATCATTTTTCACACCATTAGAAAAAGCAATTCTAAATTTCATATGGAAATAAAAAAGAGCCAGAGTAGCCAAAGCCATCCTAAGCAAAAACTAAAATAAAACAAAACAAAACAAATATGGAGGCATCACATTACCCAACTGCAAATGATACTACAAGGCTATAGTAACTAAAACAGCGTGGTACTGGTATAAAAGTAGACAAATAGATCAATGAAACAGAATACAGAACCCAGAAGTAAAACCATACACTTACAACTAACTGATCTTCAACAAAGCAGACAAAAACATACAATGGGAAAAAGACACCCTATTCAATAAATGCTGCGGGAAAAATTGAAGAGCCACGTACAGAAGAATGAGACCGGATTCCTATCTCTCAACATACACAAAAATTAACTCAAGATGGATTAATGACTTAAATGTAAGTCCTGGCACCATAAAAATTCTAGAAGAAAACTTAGGAAAAACTCTTCTGGACATTGGCCTAGGCCAAGGATTTATGACTAAGACCCCAAAGCAAATACAATAAAAACAAAAATAAATAAATGGGAATTAATTAAGCTAAAAGGTTCTGCACAGCAAAGGAAACAACCAACAGAATAAACAGACAACCTATGGAATGGGAGAAAATATTTGCAAACTATACCTCTGAAAAAAGACTAATATCCGGAAAATACTAAGAACTCAAACAAATCAGCAAGAAAAAAAAAACCATTAAAAAGTGGCAAAAGACATGAACAGATATTTATCAAAAGAAGATATGCAAATGGGCAACAAACATATGAAAAAATGCTCAACCTCACTAACCATCAGAGAAATGCAAATTAAAACCACAATGAGATACCACCTTACTCCTGTCAGAATGGTCAGTATTAAAAAGTCAAAAACAATAGGTGTTGGCATGGATGTGGTGAAAAGGGAATGCTTATACACTAAGCATGGCAGGAATGTAAATTAGTATAACCTCTATGGAAAATGGCATGGAGATTCCTCAAAGAACTAAAAGCGGACCTACCATTTGACCCAGCAATCCCACTACTGGCTATCTACCCGAAGGAGAAGTAGCCATTATATCAAAAAGACAGCTGCACTCGTATGTTCATTGCAGCACAATTTACAATTGCAAAGATATGGAACCAACCTAAGTGCCCTTCAACTGATGAGTGGCTAAAGAAAATGTGTTCTGTCTATATCTATCTATCATCTATCTATCTATCTATCTATCCATCTATCTATCATCTCTCTATATCATGCATTACTATTCAGCCATAAAATTGAATGAAATGTTTTTTTGCATCAACTTGGATGAAACTGGACGCCATTATGCTAAGTGAAGTATCTCAGGAATGGAAAAACAAATATCACATCTTCTCACTTGTAAGTGGGACCAAAGCGATGGCTATACATGGTCACACAGAGTGATATAATAGACTTTGCAGACTCAGAATGGGGGAGAGTGGGAAGGGAGTGAGGGAATAAAATTTACCTATCTGGTCCAATGTATACTATTCGGGTGACAGGTACACTAAAGGCTCTGACTTCACCACTACGCAATCCATCCATGTTTCAAAAAACCTCTTGTACCCCCTAAATTTATTGAAATAAAAAAGTGAAAAATGTTTTAATATACATTTCTCTAATGAGTGAGAAGGGGCATTCTTTGTGTGTTATGTCCTTTTCCATAAACTAATAATTCATGTCCTTTCTTAAATTGTTACTAGATTATTTTAAATCTCCTTATGCATCAAACGAATTAATTCATTCTCTAGGATCTGAGTTATAAATATGTGTGTTTTCTCTCATTTTGAAATTCGACTTTGGATAAAAATCTTATCCTAACCATTTCTCCCCAGTTCCCTTTTACCTGCCACAGTTTCTGGCAGACAGAAAATGTGGAGCAAATATTTGTGGCATAAACAGCTTCATGGGGGAGACAAAGCTCCCCTAAAGCAAAGAGAAGGCTCCAGGTCCCTGCTTCAGGCCTTACATTCACTGCAGAGACTCACACAGCAGAGACTCACACATCCCCCCACTTTCAATAGTCACAGCACAGCTCAGCAGAGGGGAAGCAGGGTACTGACCTGCGATGGAAATCCTGGCTGTCTTTTCCTGCTGGAGCAGGGAATTTCTGATGGTACAGGATACCCCCTCTCCGGAGCTTCCTCTCATGATCACAGATGCTGCCACTGCATACAAGCCCGCTCCATCTGCAACCACAGGTGCTGCCACAGCCGGGATGACCTCCCCCTTGGCATCTCTCCACTGGACGTGGGGCTGGGGGTACCAGCCGGTGGACCTGCACTCCAGATGGATCCCTCCGTCCTCATAACCCTTCATTTCCATGTGCAGATCAGCACCCAGTGCTGCGGAAGGATAAATCAGCTTAAATTCTTGGGAGCCTCCTGCATCGGGGAGAGTCTCAACAAGAATCAACGACACGCTCACATTAGACAATTCAAGGAGGATTATACTCAGGAGCTGTTTGCAATAGTGTGGTCACAGTGAGGGGAAAGCTATGTGGGCTAGTGCAGTACCCCGGGGCCAGAAACAGTGAGGCATTACCACTCACGCCTAACCCCAAAACAGGAGGACAGGGAGCCATGTCTGAACAGTGAGAAAGATATAAACATTGCCTAAATCACAATAATGGCCAAGCACCCCACACTGGCAATGAGGGACTGTTTTCCTTTTACCAATTAGAGCTTTAGTCTGGCCCTAGTCTCCTTCCTCCTGGAAAAGATTGATTAAGGTTCCCACTCACAGGATTAATCCCCCTCCCACCTTCCTAACAGCATCTAATCAAGAGCAGAGGCCCACTTCTGCAGACCCTCCCCAAATCCCCTAACACAAGCCCAAACTCTATACCAAGTGTTCTCTAACACCTTTTGATTGAGATGCCCCACAGTTCTCCATGGTGTGTGCTTTTCCTTGCTGCAAATAGTAATAAACACAGCTCCTTCCACTCTAGCTTCTTCGATGGCTCCTTTCTGGGGGTCACTGGCTGGAGAACATTAGCAGCAGATACAGCCCCTATGCTCGGCCTCCCAGGGCCCACAGTAGGTGCATCTGGCGAGGCCACAGAAGCCATCCGGTACACAACTAAACCAAAGCAAAGCAACTGTGTATGTGCCACTGAAGAGATGATTTCTAATCCTTCCCATCCCTTGTCCTTTGTTTCCCTTCTCAGATCCCTGGAGGCTCGGGCGGGGGGCCTATCCTTTACTTGAGCATGTAGGGGACAGGAGGAATTCTTCCTGAGGGAAAACCTATGCCTTTCTCAAGGGTCTCAGAGCAGCTGAGTAGGAAGACAGTGCAGGCAATTCCTAGGGGCCAGCCAGGAGTACTCTGCACTGGATTTGAGGCAGGAACTCTTGCCCCAGGTCCCACAGAGGAACAACCTAAGAGCAAAACCCAGGCGCTCACCTGCTACCTTCAGCTCCACGATGGCTTTTTCATAGAAGTTGCCATCTTGGAAATAACACAGGTAGTTTCCACTGTCAGAGGCTTTGACGCTGTGTATTCGGAGAGCGGCCTTTCCTGCAGTGATGTCACCTCGTAGAATGGAAGTTCTCCCTCGATATTCAGGGGTCTGTTTGTTCTCCACTTCCTTTCCACCAGCATACACGGTCACTACCTGCCTAAGGCTGGATCTCACCCACCTCAGCTCCATGGTCTCTGCACTCATCATCGGGGACAGGTGACAGGGCAGATCAGCGTCTTCACCTACCATGGCCAGGATGGGTCCAGGGGGTCCATGTACCGCAAACTGAGCTGGTCAGCAAAGGGGGGCAACTCCATCAGAGGTGTTGGCAATGGAGCCATCAGAGTAAGGGTTCTCCTTGACAGGGAAGGGGAGGTATAAAGAACCTAGAGAGGAACAGGATCCTAACAGAAGTGCCATTTGTCTCTTAATGGCATGTGAACTTTGGTTAGGGGTGGAACTTCCAGGTATGGAAGGACTCAAAGGATCTAATTGGGCATTAGTAGGTAATTGTCTGCTTCACACAGGTAAAAACAGAATCATACCTACCTGAGCAAGGCATGAGCAGCTGGACCAAGATGAGGCAGGCAAGGAAGTCGAACAGAAGGAAAGCCAGGCCACTTGCCGTTTTCATCTGTGCTGCATATCAGGGGACACCAGAAGGGGTGTGGCAGACACTATGTCCTGGAAGAAGCTGTAGGATTACACATTGAAATCTCCACTTCCCCAGTGCTCCACCCCATGTGTAGTGATCCAAGAAGATCTTAACTCTGCCAAAAATGTCTGCCCTAGAGTCTCTCTTTTTTAATTTATTTTATTTTATCTTGTTTTAATTTATTTGCCCTAGAGTCTCTTAACCTTCCAGTTCCTACATGGTAAATCACCCATGAAAACACAGATACGATAAATGCACATATGTTATCCCACCAGGAAATCCTTGACTCTACTTCCTAAAAATATTCAGAAACCTATCCCTTCCCCACACTTCCCTTGCTTCACCAGGTGCAAGCTTCCATTATCACTTTCTGATTAATGCGGAATTGTCCTCATTGCATTCCCTGGTTCTACTTGTGGCACCCATTTGTGGGTGTGCAACACTGTGGACTCCTCTAGGCCCCAACTCTCAGCCATCACCATGGTCAAATTATGGCCCAAGAGACTCTGGGTAGGATCCAGGCAGACTCCCTGCTGGAGGCTCTGGAGTCAATCAGGGGCTGAACTCCCCACTTGTTCATCACAAGGCTAGTGATTGGGAGAGCTGTGAATAAGACCAGGCCTTGCCCATCTTTTCTTTTTTTCCTTCATTGAGTCATTCAACAAATATTTAGTGAGCACCCACAGGGGGCAGGCATACCATGTTAGGTGTTGGCATCAGAAAAATGGTAGGTAATGGCTCCGTGATTCACAAGCTGTGTGATCTCAGTCATGTGACTAAACCTATCTGAACTTCAGTCACTCACAAAATATTGCGAAAAATGAAATTTAAAATGTGCACATCTGGCCCAGAAATTCCACTGCTTGATTATCTAGTCCAGCAAAGTACCTGCATGGGTGCAGAGAAAAGTATGTGTGAGAATGACACTGAATTGTTATTTTTAAAAGTGTAAAAGCCATAACCAACAGAAGTAGCCACTCACAGGAGACTGCTTGGAACCCTATGCAGGAATTCAATGCAGCAGTTAAAAAATGATTTATTGTCACTCACCTGGGTAATTGAGATATACTAAGTCATCAAAAAGCACATTGCACAACTGTGCTAATGATTCTATCTAAAAGCAAAAGCAAAGCTATAGATTTGTACATACTTGTATATGTAAATATCTCAAGAAGGAGTAAAAAGATGCATGCTAAACTGAAGATTAGAGGTTTAGCACGTGAAGGGACACTTTGGCCTTTTGTTCTCATTACTTTTAAAACTATATTAAGGCCGGGCGCGGTGGCTCACGCCTGTAATCCTAGCTCTCTGGGAGGCCGAGGCGGGCAGATTGTTTGAGCTCAGGAGTTCGAAACCAGCCTGAGCAAGAGCAAGATCCCATCTCTACTAAAAATAGAAAGAAATTAATTGGACAACTAAAAATATATATAAAAAAAAAAACTAGCCGGGCATGGTGGCGCATGCCTGTAGTCCCAGCTACTTGGGAGGCTGAGGCAGGAGGATCGCTTGAGCCCAGGAGTTTGAGGTTGCTGTGAGCTAGGCTGACGCCACGGCACTCTAGCCAAGCAACACAGTGAGACTCTGTCTCAAAAAAAAAAAAAAAAAAACTATATTAATGCTTTAAATTTTAAAAATTTCATGTACTACTTAACAATTAATTATTGTTATGAGTAATTTTAGTGAGTGGAACTTATTAGGTGCTCAGTAAATACTAACTCCTCAACAGTTTCCCCCAAAACAAGGGAGCTTGAGGCCCACAGTCACAGTACCTGCTGCTGGGGGTACCTGGGTCTGGCAATTGCCTCTGAGAACAAGGTCTGCAAGAGGTGTGGGGAGGAGTGAAGAGAAGGCAAGAGACAAAGGTCTGTGCAGCTGGCTGTCCTTTGATCCCTGCCTGGGACCTGCACCCGTCCTCAGAATAAACATTGTCTTTCACCACATCTTCTGCTCCTCAAAACTGCTCTCTATGCTGCTAGAGAGGGGGGTGTCTTCTTATTGTTGTTATTATTTTTAGTCCCTGACCTAACAATTTCTGTGCAGTATTCAGAGTGAGAAATTAGTTTTCATTTTTCTTTGGATATTTATTTTTCTTTTTCGTGATTATAGACAATTTTGAAAATGAAGAAAAATACAAAGAAATAAACTTTTCAACTATCTGCAGTGGTAATCATATAGTTTGCTAGTGGTAATGTAAATATTTCTGGACATATTCTGGCCATATATGCAAGGCTGTCTGGAAAGTACCCAGCCATTGTTGATATTAATATAACATTATATAATACCAATAATGGCTGGATACTTTCTGGACAGCCCTCGTATATAGCAAAGGCCTAAAAACTATTGTATTCTTTGACCCCAAAATTCCACATTTAGCAATTAGTGTTGAAGAAAAAAAAATCATGAAATAACACAAAGATTCATGTTTCAGGCTGTTTAACGTACTAAAGTCTACAATAGCAAAATATAGATGCAATTTAAATATCCAAAATACAGAAAGGGTTAAATAAATAATGGTATATTCATACAATGTAGGAGCTCATAGCTATAGAAAGCATGCTTTAGGTTTTGGGGAAATGGAGAACAGAAAGAAAAACAGACACTGTCCCTAAAAGACACCAAAGTGAAATGTATGGATCCGATGTTGTTAAAATTATAAATAATTACTCTTCATTAAAAACATGATTCCTCATGGCTGTATAGAAATCTCTTTTATGACTGAACCATGCATTGTTTATCCATTTCCCACCTGTTGTATATGCATGTTGGTTCAGATTTTTCTATATATTAAATAATAAATAGTTCTGAAATGCATATATTTATATATAAATGTTTAGGGCATATTTCTTTTCAGAATTTCTTAGAATAGATGCCTTGTCATGGCCAGAACAGACTTTAAGGGTCTTTTGCTCCTTTCTGACCATGATACATTCTTAAGAACATGCAGTTGGAATCTTTCTTCACTCAGGATGTCTCCCTTTCAATCCACCAAATCCCAATTTCTGTAAATCCTCATTCTTTGCACCACTCCCCTCTCCCCCGCATGCCCAGATGTGCATGCGTGGGCACACACCCTCCTCACCCCTATCTCTGTCTGGGTACTTCCCTGAATGCCCACTCTTAGCTTGTCAACCCTCTCCTCCCAGGCCTTGTAGCCCTGGCTTTCATCAATTTCCCTCACTTACCCCTTGGTACTCCCATCTGAAAATCACAACCCACAGAATAACGACAGTCAGTAGTTCTTCATCCTTTCTATTATGGTTAACAGTTTCTGATCTGGAAGAAAGGAAAAAGAAAGAAAGCAGAGTTCATCTGCTCACGACGAAACTGCAACAGAGTCCCTCTTTGGAAGAACTAGTATTTTGATTGGCTCAGAGGTGGTGCATCAGTTGCTGGGCAGAAATCACTGGGGAAGTTTAGAATGAAAACTGAAACTACATTGAGTCACACATATTGAAGAAAAATTCCAGCCCTACCACCTTGAGTGTTTCGGTTTCTCTGTGGTTACCTATTTGAATCATTCTTGTGGGTGTATGTATATAAATATTCCTTCATATTCACCTGTCTTATGTCTTTTATATCATGATAGAAATGTCATCAGAACAGAGTGGAAAAAGAAAAAGATTTTAATGTGTGAACAGAGAACAATATGTATTAATTAAAATGCTACTGTGATATTTACTAACATCTGCTTACATGTAGATGGGTACATGGAGGAGGAGGATCTCTTACTACAGAGCCTAATGAAAGTAAGAATGGAAAGAAAACCAGACACACTGCACCATTTTAAGCACCTCTGGTATCAAGGTCTAGGATCCAACACCAAATAATATAATTTAATATAATTTTCTGGTTTCTAGAGTCAGTGCTGCTTGGCATGTTTTGCATTTTTCAGGAAATTCTTA
>NW_012137303.1:1227805-1254226 GCF_000956105.1 Propithecus coquereli
TGTATTATGTAGTCTCTGAGGTTAGACTCTAGATAGGCTGTGAATGCTGTCTCTCTACAAGGTCTGTGGGACAAACTGGTTCTACCTGTGCCCTAAGACCTCCCAAGACACTTTATTTGGTTTATAAGACAGTGATACAGTCTTCAAAGCTACTAGGGTTTAGATGTGACTTGGGCTGATGGAATCTGATTCTATTACAACAGTTTGAATTAGTCTCTGTGGTTAAGATAGCTGGTCACTTGTATATTATCTATTCTCCACTTTTTCTTAGTAATAAGGCTTAATTTTCTTGTGTACTGCAGTGTTCTGTTCCCCATGGAGATAGAGGAAATCAAGGGACTAAGTTTGAGCCAATGGTTTGTAGGTGAAGTTGTAGGATTGTGCTTTTCCCAGATATCCTTAAAAGGGGAGGCTGAAACAGCTGGGAGACACTCCCTACTTCCTTCTTCCTCATACCTAGTACATGGACTTTGGACATGAAGGTGCAGCAGCTGCCTTGTACCCATGAGGCAACTTTGAGAATGGAAGCCAAATGCTAAGACAGTAGAGAATGAAGACAGAGTAGGCTGGTGCATGGATGACATCCCTGAGCTGCCAGACTATCCCTGGACATTCATTTTACATGACAGGAAAATAAACTCTTGTTTTGTTTTAGCCAATAATACTTTTGGTCTCTGTTATCAGCGGGGAACACGATTCTTCCCTCTACCCTCCCCCTCCTCACTAGTTTGTCATGAAACTTTCCAAACATATAACAAAAGTGAAAGAATTTTTAGTGAATACCAATGTATATACCACATAGGTTGTTTGTTACTTTATTGTAATCCATCCCTCTGTTCATCCCTATACATCCATCAGTACTTATTTATTTATTTGTTTGATTGATTGTCTTAATTTTAATTCACAATCTATTTAGAAGCTTTGCTGCTTGAAATTATATCTGTAATGTCACTAAGTAAGCACTGGGCTCTCTCCCTTACTTGCACAAGAACCAATACTGTGGCATCAGCTTTTGCGAAGAGAAAGGCTTTATTGCAAGTCAACTGGCAATACTCAGATCTGTCTCCCTGAACTGGTGTCTGGGGCAGGTTTTATAGGAAGAGAGTAACAAGGCTTGATCTGATTGGATCTTGCAATGATGTGATGCTGGGAGGAATGATATGACTGGATCATGCTGTAGGGGTGATGCTGTGCTCGATCTGATTGGCTCATGGACTATGCAATGAGGTGTTGGCTTCTTAATTTGGTCAGCATTACTTGGTGGAAGCACTTAGATTCCACCCGTGGGTGCAGGCTTGGTTCATCCGGGCATGCTCAGCTTACATGACCTTCAACCTGGGGGTCCATGGCAACTGAAAAACAACTCATCATTTTATTATACAAAGTTGCATCAGATAGGGTTAGTTCTGCATTTACAGTAAGAATGAAACATTCAACTATTACCTAGAGAATCCAAGTTACTTTGACATGGAGAAGCAGCCAAGGTGCTGAGTTTCATGGAAGAAGTTTCTGGGCCATGCTTGGTGGCTCATGCCTGTAACCCTAGCACTTTGGAAGGCTGAGGCAGGAAGATCACTTGAGGCCAGGCTGGGTAACATAGAGAGACCTGGCGTCTCCAAAAAAATAAAAAGATTAACTGGGTGTGGTGGTGCATGCCTGTAGTCCCAGCTACTCAGAAGACTGAGGTGGGAGGATCACTTGAGCTCAGAAATTTGAGGCTGCTCATGATGACACCACTGAACCCCAGCATAGACAACAGAGTGAGACCCTGTCTCAAAAAGAAAAAAAAAAAATGAAAAAAGAAGTTTCTGGGCCCAACACTTTGTATCTCTAACCTTAGTAGTTTCCAAAAAGACAGAGCCTTATGTACGTCCACTTATCATCCAGTCCTTTCCACAAAGCCCTGGGAGAGAAGTTTTGAGACAAACGGATGTGAAATGGGACAGACATGAATCCACTGATTCAACAAATTTTTATTGAGAACCTACCATCTAGTACGTCTCAGACACTGAAGTTCATAATTGGTGAGGAGGGGTTGCAATATGGAGTGGATAGGAGCACAGACTCTGATGCCAGGTTGCCTTTGTGACCTTGAGCCAGTTACCCAACCTCTCTGTGACTCAATTTCCTTATGTGTAAAATAAGGATAATAATAGTACTTAACATTTTTGTTGCTGTTGTGAGGATGAAATGAGATCATGCAGGCAATTTACTTACAACAGTGCCTCACACAGGATAAGTCATAAAAATATATCGTAAGTAAAAAATAAACTTGGTCCTCCTCAGGGTTGATAGGTCGGAGTTCTTCCTTAAGGAGAATGAGATGCCTTGGATTGATGCCCAAGAAATGCAGAACTGAAGGGTGGGCTTCCATTGTTCACTTTAGGGGATGGGTCTCACAGAGATCAAAGGTAAGAGCAGACACTTCTTTCCTGTAGGAAATAGATAGGTATGTACATATACTTAAGAATAATTCAAGTTGCTTTTGTCTAGCAATTGCACTTTCAAAAATTTATCTGAATGACAAATGCAATTCCAAAACTTATTCTGCAGAAGTGATTAGAGCTATGCACAACAATTTACACACAAAGATGTTTATAGCAGTACTATTTGCAATGTCAAAGAAAGAAAACCATCTTGTTATAAATACTATATTAGTGTTTAAGTTTAAAAAAAAAAGCATGTCATGGAACAATATATATAGCAACGTCCAATTTTCGTGAGAAAAACTAAATGGGTGTGTATTGGTGTAAATATCTTAAAAGGCTAGAAAACATACACTTAACTGTTGATGAAGCACTATGTTTTAAGGAGGAAGTTATTTACAGAAAAGAGAAGTGAAAAAAATTCACAAACTGGAAAAAAAACCTTGAAAACTCTGAGGGGAAAAGTGATGCAAGGGTCCTTGAAATTGCCTGATGGAGGGTGTGCTGGATTCTTAGAGACGACCTGATGTGGTATTAGATTTAAGAACATTAGATGTAGAGTCAAGTCCCAGACCAGCAGGGTGCCCTGCAGAAGTGAGTCTTCCCTCTGGGCTTTATTTAGTATCTCCCAGGGTTTTATGGGGTCAAAATGAAATAAAGTCCTTGGTATAAAAAAACTGTGAAATGACAACAGTTTCTGCTGTTGTTCTATTACCCAGGCATTAAAGATAACCACTGCTACTGGGCATCCATCTTTTTCTTTTTCAGGACCTTGTGAGGAGATCAAAGTGAGACATCTCTCTCCATCCCTGTAATCTTTCCATTAGTATTTTCTGTCTCTGCTTTTCCTTAAACTTTTTATTTCTTTTTCAACTTCCAGGTAGGGTGATAGCACCAGATGAACAATCCTAACAAGACTCTATAGTGCTGCATCATCTTTCCATGGTTCTCTGTACCACTCAGCCCTGGAGCGCCGTAAACTAGTCCCAGCCTTTGTCCAGCCCCTTGGAGAGCAGCCCCTTGTCTAAAATTATTTTCTTGAAATATGTGGCCAGAATTTTTTAAAGATAATTGTGGAGTTTTTAAACTCCTGGGGAAGGACAGTCCAACGGTATTGGCATTTGGCTTTGGATTTTAAATGTTTTCATTCAAAAGCAAATAGTTCTTGGGATTTGGGAGTAAGCGGAATGTAAAAGAAAGTGTCTTTTAAATCTGTCACTGAAAATTAAGCAAAATTCCTAGATAATGTAGTGAGGAGAGTGTAAGGATTAGGTGCCACAGGATAAATGTTCTTTACTATTTGGTTTATTGCCCTTAGATGTTGAACAAACTGGTATTTCTGGGTCTCAGGTTTTTCAATTGGCAGAATGGGGGTGTTTTACGGAGAATAAGATCAAAGAAGCTCATATTCCAAAAAGGCTGAAACTAGGGGTCAAAGGCCCTTCTTAACTTGAAGCTTTAATGGATACTTCCTGAGTCTGTGGGGAGGAATTCCCAGTTTTACTTTTATATGAATGGGCTCCACGTGTGCCCTTCCAGGTCGTCTGGTAGCCACACCTCAGGGCAGACTTGATCTAGAACTTCGGTGGGCAGAGCTTGAGAGGCGTCCAAGGCAGCGAGCAGAGCCGTGTGCAAGGCACAGGCGTGTTCTGGATGAACTCTGATATGTTATTATACTTGCTTATTCTGAAAGGTCAATTGAGCCTGCAATTTAGAGAGAAGATCTCAACCCAACCATGGGAGAGGGCACTCGGGCATGTGAAGAAAGCTGTGTGTGAGGAAAGAATTTCTGATACCATAATCTAGTGCTTAGAGAAAATATTTTTGGCAGGGTTTTCTGGACACTCAGGTCACCAGCACTGACTCTTTAGTAAGCTTGGCCACTTTAAGATTTAATATTAAGTTGCACCAGTATTGATAAGAAAATTAACTAAATTTTCTCCCACCATTATTGTTACCCTGGGCTCTTACTGGGAGAAGTTAATCATGGGCTATAATTCCCACCGGTTTTGGGGGCCTTGTCAATTTATATCTTTATCCAGTCCCATTAACTGTAAAGTGGGTTCCTGATCCCTCTTCTGCTTTAATTTAGGGCAATCTTTTTTTTTTAATGACCTTTCTCCTTATAAAAGGCATATTATTTTTTTCCTAAGAGAATCTTTTTATTATTTTTTTCTTCTCTGAGGCTGTGATCTCCTTTGGGTGGACCCCTTAGAGTTTTTCATCAAAGCTGCTGTCAAAACTTTTGCCTGTTGCTTTAATTCATGTAATGTTTTCTTTTCCTTCTGCTGTTTTGTAGTCTCTTCGCTGCTTGTAAGAATCTTGTTAAGTCCCTTTAAGCAAATGGGATATGGACAGAGTTAGAGCACCCTCTAGCCTCTGTAACTTTTCTTGGATATCAGGTATGCTCTGACCAGTGAAGGTCATATTAATTTTCCTTGAATTTTCAGTGTTCTGTGTATCTACATCAGTGTACTTACAATATGTTCCTAAAATTCTAAGAAGGTTGATGGACTTTTATCTGTCTCCTGTCTTATTTTCTGAACCTTGTTCAGGCTTTTAGTTACGGGAACCCCTTTGTTAAGTCCGACCAGGTTACAATCTCAGAAGTGTTGAATCTTAACCTTTGTCCCTGTCATTTGGATTGCAGTTGGGATCATGAATTGGGATGGTTGAATTAGCTTCAGTCCTTACCTTGTTATTTGGGTCTTCTGCATGCAATCGGTCAGTATCCTTTCCAGCCTTTTTTAAGACAATGTGACGTTTCTCACAGGTTTAAGAAATGTTAAGCAGGTTCTGATCATTTGCTCACGTGGGATGATCCATGGGGAAAATAGATTTAAACAGACCAGTTACATGCTTTGGGTCATCTCTATGGGCAGGATTATTCTGTTTCTAATTATATAAATCAGAAATGGTGAATGAGCTATAAACCCACATTAATCTGGCTGGTTGTCTATTTTTTTCAGTCCTGCTATAGGAACCTGTCTCAAAGGAAATTGTCCTGCTGGGAAAAAGGGAGGACCCAGCCAAACTGTGTGCCCTGATGGGTGCTCAAGGAAGAGACCATATCCTCAGGATTCCCATGACAGTCCTCAGAAAAGGAAGAAAACCAAGGATAGATAGTAGGAGGAGCAGATAGGGGTGAAATACGGGTCTTGGGCTAATAAGGAGAAGCAGAAGAGCTAAGAAAGGGGTCATAGGAGGAGTTGAAGAGCTGGGATCTGGAGTTAGGCCTGGAGTTGGACGTGGAGCTACAGTCCGGGTGGCAGCTGCCCAGAGGTCCTCTTCAGAGTAAGAATACCGGGTTCTTGAGTTTGGATTCTTGCTCTCTAATCTTTTTGAAGGTTTTTGTCCTCTGTACTAAAGTCTTACATTTAATCTGGTCTGGCTTGTTTTGATGAAGGAGCATAAAAGAATTTCCCTAAGGGATTTCATTCCATTTTCTAAGACGAGACATAAATCTAATCAGAGAATAGTATTATATAATAGTTTAGTGCTCCATTAAGGGGCTGTGGTTCTCAAGACCCGAGACAGTACTGGGGCCAAACAGAATTACAGAAAAATACTATATTTTAGTAGACTCATAACTATATTCAGGCCAGTTTTAAAGAATGCAACCCAAAGGGCTGCATTCAGGGATTGAATTCTGATTTCTCTTGTACACCATACACACAAACCCAAACAATCATTCAACACCCACAGAAAGACAAACAAATGGACTGCAGTTCCAACAAATAAGCTAGGGGAGTGCCAAATTGAAACAGTCAGAGCAGTTCCCACTGTCTCAAACAGTTGGAGCTTTTCTAACCCCAAGTCAAATAGAATCCCCTTGGAATTGAAGGAGGCTGTCTTTACTGGGCAGTACCCTTGAATGGCACTCACTCGTCTTCACCCCAATGCCAGGATCCAGGGATCTGTTGCTCTGAGGCAATCAGGGCTGCACTGGCCCTGGTGAGGGCCCAAACAATGGAAAAAACCAAAACCAACCTCTGGCAGAAATGTAATCAGGCAGCTGCTAGGGAAATTTTTGAGCTTCTACCCACTCTGTGGCCACCAAGCCATGAGCAACAATTCCCCATACACACCACCAAGATTTGTTACCAAACCCACAGGAGGTATAGGCCTAGGTCCTGTTGCTGGCTGCACAGAAAGTCAATTACTGAGATAATGAGAATTGCCAAGGAAAAAAGGAAATTTATTACAGATGATGTCAGCCAGGAAATGAGAGAACTGCCTCAAATCTGTCTCTCTGACCAACTGAGGGTAGGGATTTTTATAAGGGGTTTAGGAAGGTGGCTACATGCATTGGGGCAGGTTGTGTCGAAAGCAACGTGTGCAGGAGGTCTAATTCAGAAGTCACAGGTTAGTGATGAATGGTGAATGTCAACATTGTGATCCTTCAAAAAATCTACCTGTTCTGGGAAACAACTCAAAAGGTAAAAAGGTTAGCTCAACAGAAAGATTATTATATTTTGGTTGTTGAATCCTACTGGCCTGAGAATCCAAAGTATAAGAAAACTAGAGGGGAAAGATATAAGGGGGGTCATTTTACATTTGTTCAGGGAGCTGATCTTATCTTCTCTATAGACTTAGTCCTGAGAAGGCAGAGACTGTGTTCGTTCACCTTTGAGCCAGGCACGGATAGTAAGAGTCTCAGAAGATTTATATGGAAGAAACTTTTATGTGTTCTCCAAGCACTGGTTCTTTTTCTCCTGGGGTCATAGCTAGATGACATTTTCCAGCTGCCCTTGGGTACCTATGAGAAGAGTTAGTCACTTCAAAGCCTGGCCCATGAGAAACTGCCTCATAGTATTTCTACTCCTGCCTCCCTTCCTCCCAATCTCTGGGCTGGATGCAGAGGAGGGTGAGGCCCTCAAATGATGGCGTGGACCAGAGCTCTCACCTCCTACATGTTCTGTCCTGAACACCTGAAGAGACAGAGAAATAAACTTTTATTATGTTTATGTAATGAGACTTTGGAAATGTTCATTACAATAGTTAGCCTGCCCTGATGAAGATAAGGCGTGATGCAAACTCAGTTCTCTGAAGAGGCTGTTTGTATGGAAAGAATAATGGGCAGTTCTCCTATGCACTACACACTGGGGGGTCACAGATGGGAAAACAGGGCCCTCAGTGACCTCAGTCTTGTGCCATTCAAAGAAGAAATAATATCAATTCTACATATATAAAATCCTGTCATTTCTTCTTTCTTAAACCCCTCTCAATCTCCTTGTATTTTCTATTTCATTTACTTGCTTCAGAGATTCCTTTCAAATTAATTACTTTTATCTTTAATAGCCTTATATCTACTTATATACAAGTCAGCCCCCCAAACACAAACTATCTCTTTGGTGGTTGGGAGAATATTGAATTTAGCTTGGTCTGAGTTGCTAGGGGATGATCCCGGTAGAAAGATTTAAGGGGCTGGAGGATTTGGAGCTTGGGAAAGAAATCAAGATCAGAATGTGTGAATATTCTGCGTATAGAGTACTTTTTGGTTTTGTTTTTAAAGATACAGGATCTCACTCTGTTGATCAGGCTGGAGGGCAGTGGCTTCATCATAGCTCAATGTAACCGCGAACTGCTGGGCTTAAAGGATCCTCCTGCCTCACAGGTGCATATCACTGTGCTCGGCTAATTTTGTTGTTGTTGTTGAGATTGGGTCTTGCTATGTTGCCCAGGCTGGCCTTGAACTTCTGGCCTCAAGTAATGCTTCCCCCTCAGCCTCCTCAAGTGCTGGGATTGCAAGCATGAGCCACCACACCCAGACTGCATGTAGATTTCTCAAGGAACATATGTAGAGTTATAAGTGGACCAAGGAACCCCTGGGAAATACCCACACTTAGGAGGCAGACAAAGACAGAGTTAGTATCCCTTTCGTCAGAATTAATCAGTTGTATGACCTTGAGCAAGTTAATTAAAATTTCAAGATCTTCCTCATGTTAATAGTAAGGGATCAGAGTAGGTCAATTCAACTCTACACCATATGGTCAGGGGAGGGAGCAGAGCCTAGTGGTTAAGAGTATAATGTCCAGGATCGGACTCCCTGGGCTTATATCCCTGCATCAACACCTTATAGATGTGCAATTTAGACAAAGGTTTTTACCCTCTTTGTGGATCAATTTCCTCCAGTGTAAATGACATAATAACGGCACCTACCTCTGAGGCTGTTACAAAATACAGTAAATGAGAGAATACATGTAAAGCACTCACACCTGATCCTGGTGCATGATAGTAGCTGCTCAATAAATGTTACCTGTTTAAAGAGACAATTTACTTGTTTTCATTGATTCCTCTTTCTAGGGTTCTCCACGAGATACCCAGTTAAGCTCCTTTCCCTCTGCTCTGAAGGGAGAGGAGCTTAGGTGGGCAGAGTCACCAGAGCTCCTGTAAAATGCACATCACCCACTTGAGCCTGAATGCCATTTAAATGGAGGCTTTCTAGGGGTACCCTGAGGCCTATGGTGCTCAGGATATTGAAAATATTGAAAAGTAAAAAAATCCAGGAGAGAAAGTGGGTGGTGAAGGCTTTAAGAAGGAAAACGAGGCGGAAAAGGCTAAAGCGCTAGAAAGGAAAAAGGTGCAGAGCTGAACAGGGATTGGGGCAGCACGCAGTCTGGATGAAGCACAGATCTTCCCCGGGTCTCCACTCATGGCCTGCCCAGCCAGGCCTCTGTTTGGAGCTGGAAGATGGAGGAAGAATACTATGCCCTTTCCTTATGGAGTCTTGAGCCTAAGACCTTAGGAATTAGATGGCTATTCACCAGCAAAGCACTGGGCTTTTCTCGCATCTGCAAGAGAAAAAAGATGAGTGAGTGTGCCCTGGCCAGAGCCACAAGTTTCTTGGTCCTTTCCGTGTTCTGGTTGCCTTTCCCTCCCCTCTTTGGTGCCCTTCTCCCTCATCTTAGGCTCCCCCTTCTCATGTTCCTCACAAGGATGGTGTCCAGGGAGAAGGAAGCCAGAAGAAATGGGCTCTTCTATTTCCCTTTTGTGGTCCCTAAGCATGGGCTTTGGACTCCACTGGGAGCTTTTTATTCATCTCTCCTCATCCCAAATTGGGTGGCTTTTGTACCTCAGTAGCTGGAAGACACCAGTGTATGCAAACTCATGTGACAGCTGCCATCACTTGGGACACGGCCCTGGTTACATGGCAGCACTAAGGGGGCTCACCTCCTCTTCACCGTGATCATAGTCTGCTCATTCCCACCCTTGACAGTGGATCCTGTCTTCTCTTGTATCTTACCTAGCCTACATTCTCCAAATATTCTCCTACACTCCTTTCTGTAAGTTTTATACTTTTACATTTTATAGTTAAGTTCATGATTCATTTTGAGGTAATTTTTGCACAAGGCATGATGTTTAGGTTGAGGTTCACTTATTTGCCTGTGTATGCTGAATTCCTCCAAGAATATTTGTTTAAATCGCTATCCTTCCTCATTAAATTGCTTTTTTCCTCTATCATGGATAACTGTGGCCAATTGACCAGAAGCTGTCTCTTTTAATGGTTTGTATTCATCAAAAAGCATTTATTGCTCATGGTTATTATGTCATCTCTTGCTGCCTTTAGGGACTCCCAGTAATGCAATTTTCTTTGTAGCTTTATCTGAGTATCTGCTAGTATGTCCCAGGCACTGTGGCTTACTGTCTACTGGTTCAGGGCTCTCCTCTCTATCCCCATTTGTTTTTGTCCTCTACTCATTATTCATGGAAACCAAAGCCAGTTAACTAACTACTCAATGTTTCTTCTTCATCTGCAGGATGAGGATGAGACCTGTTCCATAAGTCATTTGGGGAAGACTTAGCAGAACACCTGCACATTTTAACCCTCAATAAATATTACTCTTTTCCATTTTGGAAGGTTCCATAATGATCTGTGTACTGATGACTCCAAAATCCACTTCTCTGGGAGATGGTATCAACAGATGACTATTGCGGAGTTGAGGTTTTAGTTTGAAGGTAAAGGAAAAATTTCTAAAAAATTTGGCATGAAAAAATGTGTACATGGGAATAGTGTACGGTGGGGGCTGAGGGAGATGGGGGAAGGGGTGCCCTTTACACTATATTATATGGAATGATGCCTGCTGGGATGGCACAATGTAGCCAGTACTCATTGGAGAGCCAGATGGTAGGAGACAGGGAGACAGGGTAGGAAGATACTGTGACGCTCCAGGCAAAAAATGATGAGGTCTGGGTGATGGGGAAGAGGGGAGTGGATTGATTTCTACTATTAATAAAAGCTAATACTTATGTAGAACCTACTATGATGTTGGCATTGTGCTCTAGGCTTCACATGCATAAACAATACTTACAACTACACTGGGAAGTAGATACTCTTATTTCCTACATTTTATAGATAAGGGAGCTAAAGTCTAGAGTGGTTGAATAACTCACCCCAAGTCACACAAGTCTTTATAGGCTGAGCTACAAGTTAAGCCCAAGCAGCCTGGCTCCAGAGTCTGTGTTCTAACCATTAGATGTGCCAATAGCAGGACTTGGCTGTTATTCAGATGTGGTGGGTAAGAGACAGCAAGAGGGGTTGAACATCACTGTTAGGTGGTGCCACTCAGATAAACTTTACACTGCAGTGGTGCCACTCAGATAAACTTTACACTGATTGTGAGATGCCTTGGAGGCATGTAGGGGCATTGAGTTCAGGACTGGGCAGGGCTGGAGACAGAAATTCAGGGGCTGTTGAGGTCTGCTTATGGGGTGGAGCTCTGAAAATAGATTGGACCCTGCAGGGAATATGTGTGGTGTGAAAAGAGAGCCCAGGATCCAAGTCTAAGGGTTATCAGCAGTTACGGTGCCAGTGGAGCAAGAGTTCTGAGAAGCAGCTCGCCAGGAGTAAGGAAAAATCTAGAGAGGGCTCCAGGTATCGATGAGACAGATGCCAAATAGGGAGGATGACTCCTGGGGCAGGTGTGTGAAGAAAGGACAGAAGTTTCTACTAGATTTAATGGCCAGGATGTCATTATACCTGGCAGGAACAGTTTTTTATGGCGTTGTAGAGCATTGTCCATCATCATGGCAGGTAGGGAAGGAAGGCTGTTCATGTGTTCTCTTTTCTGATATTTCGCTTATGTGAAAGTAGAGACCTACAGAGAAGCCAGTGGGAATATATTGCTCAGGGAAAGCAGAAGCAGGGGCTGCTTATGATGGGAGAACCTCGAGCTTGTTACACGGTGTGACAGACAGACTTTAGGGGGACCCTATGATCACCATGATCACCCCTCATGGGGTTCACACCCTTGTGTTCCTTCTTTCCATGATAGTGGGCTGAACCTGTGACTTGCTGCGGACCAATAAAATATGGCTAAGCTGATGATATGTTCCTTTCACGACTACATTATGTCATGTAAGTGTCTGTCTTGCTATCTGATCCACTCTAGAGGCTGTCTTTGATATTGGTTTTGAAGAAGAAAGTAGTCATGTTGGAAGGCCCACACAGCGAAAAGCTGAGGTGGCCTTCAGGAACTCAGAGCAGTCTTCACCCGCCGCCAGCAAGAAGTTGGGTTCCTCAGTTCTACAACTGTAAAGAGATGAATTCTGCCAACAACCTGAGCGAACTTGGAAGATGATTCTTCCACAGTCAAGACTCTAGATGAGAATATAGACTGGTCTACACCTTGGCTGCTGCTTTGTGAAGCCTTGAGCAGACAGAGTACCTCACTAAGCCAGGCCTGGACTTGTGACCCATAGAAATTGTGAAAAGATAAATGCATGCTGTTTAAGAATAGTAAATTTGTGGTAATTTGTTACACAGTAATAGAGAACTAATACACTAGGTAAGTAAAAAGAAATAGTGGCAACAAGATGAAGATACAGAAGAGCAAAAAG
Organism: Propithecus coquereli; assembly: GCF_000956105.1. Lineage (NCBI taxonomy): Eukaryota > Metazoa > Chordata > Mammalia > Primates > Indriidae > Propithecus > Propithecus coquereli. Next base: position 1,240,072 of record NW_012137303.1, read on the forward strand.
AATAATTTGTACTCCATCCAGACCTCTCAGCTGGACTGCACTCTTGGTATCTGTCTGCCTGCTCTGCATCTGCACTTGGGCCTCCCATTGGCTGCTGGCATATCCAAAACTAAACTTTCACTTCTGTTCTGCCTCCTTCCCCTTCCTGCACAACCTGCTTCTCCCTCAGTTTCCACATCTCAGTAAATGGCAACTCCATCTGTACAATTTCTTAGGACTCAAACCTTGTGGACACCCTTGATCTGCTCCATTATTAACACCTAACATCTAAGTTGTCAACAAAGCCTTTAGCTCTGTCTTTAAAATAAATTCAGCTTCTGGTCATTTCACAGATCCACCCTGGTACAAGTCATCCTCATCTCCCACCTGAATCAGTGCAGTACCTCCCAGCTGGTCTTCAGACTTTTCTATCCACCACCCATGCCCACAGCCCAGTCTCAGTCTAGCATCTGAAGTGACTTCTTAAACCATAAGTCAGTTCACTGTTCCTCTGCTCAAATCCTTCTATTGTTCCCCTCTCAGAAGCAAAGGCAAGGTCAACATGATGACTTTCAAAGTTGTATGTGATGTTGCCCTCAGACCCCTCTGACATCCTGCCCTCCCATTCCCTGTCACCTGTGTGCTCTAGCCACACCAGCCTCATTACTAGTCTTCACACACTCCACATGTGCTTCTGCCACTGGGATTTGGCAACGCTGTTCCCCATAATTGGAATGCTTTTCCCCCAGGTGTTCCTGTGCCTTGCTCCTCATCACAGTATTTTAAATTGCAACTTCTGATATTCCTTACTCTGATTTATTCATCTTCTTAGCACCTATCATCATGCAACACAACACATATATTGTCTGGAGCCATGAGGCCCGGCAGCTGCTTATCCAAGATGGCCGCGAGCCATGTGGATCGGCCTGCTTATCTAAAATGGCCGACCAAGCCCGCGCATTTGCAAAAGCCCACGAAAGAGCTTGTAAGTTTCCATTTACCCATTATGACATAGCCCTTGAAAGCCGCCTGAGGGTTTCCTTATATGGAAATCCTTTGGCTGGAAAGCCAGAGCCTCGGAAAGCACCGCCCCTTTACTGTTACCTCCTCTTTCTGCCTTACTTAAGCCTCTGCCCTACTGCCAATAAACGAGACTTGATCAGACTCCTGTCTTCTCTCCATTTCTTGTGTCTCCTGCCTCTCCCAATTCCCACTCCCTCTTCCAGGGTCCGCGTTGACTACCCCGCAGGCCGGGACAACATATTACTTCTTATGTTGTTTTGGCTGTGCCTCCTGCAGTTTAGATAGGTTCTTTGGGAAAGGAAACTTTCTGTTTTGTTCACTTCTGTGCTTTCGGTAACAAAAACACTGACTGGTACTTAGTGCTCATGGATCCTTGTTCGATGAATGAATGAGCAATTGGACCAAAAAGAGAATCCCTGAAGGAAGTGGGAGTCCAAGGTGAAGGTGAAGGATTATCCTCAGACAGGAGAAAGGACACCTCTTCTGTTGAAATCAGAAGAAACAGATCAGGAGGGGGAGGAGCCAGTGTGGGGGGGCAAGAAGTTTGGAACTTTCTTCTTCTATTTTCTCTCCTCATGAGGCGAGGGGAGCCCTAGTCAATGGGATTAGTGTCCTTATAAAAGTGATCCCAGAGAACTACTTTCCCTTTGCCATGTGAAAACTCATCATAAAGATTGTGAACAGTATGTAGGCCGTCACCAGGCACCAGCCTCCTTGTGCTTTGATCTTAGAGTTCCCAGCATCCAGAATTGCAAGAAATAAATTTCTCTATGAGCCACCTTTGTAAATTTGCTTATAAACAAATCAGGTATTTCAGTATGTTCCTGATTCTTTCTATGATGTGTCCATTTGCAACCACAGTAGTATAATTTTGGAATATTTAAAAAATTTTTTTCCAACCCACTTTTACAGTTGGATTACTGAATTGTCAGCATTCTCCAGAGAGACAGACCAATAGGACAGATAGATAGATAGAAATTTAGATTAAAGTCTGATAGACATATGAGAGGGCATTTATTAAGGGAATTGGCTTATGTGATTATGGAGGCAGAGAAGTCTTACAATAGGCCGTCTGCAAGCTACAGACCTTGAGATGCTGGTGGCCCAGCTCAGTCCAAGTCTGAAAGCCTCAGAATCAGGGAAGCTGATAGTTTAATTCTCAGTCCAAGGCCCAAGGCTTGAGAACCTAGGAGGCCTGGTGTAAGAACTGAAGTCCAGATGCTGGAAGGCCTGAAGTTCTGATGTACGATAGCAGGAGAAAAAGAGTGTCCTCCTCCAGGAGAAAGACACACACAGAAAGAGAGAGAGAGAGAGAGAGAATTCTCCTTTCCTTTGTCTTTTTGTTCTACAGGGCCCCCTGCTGACTGGATGGTATTCACTGGTACTGAAAGCAGGGCTTACCCACTCACTCCACTGACTCACATGCCAGTGTCCTCTAGAAACATCCTGGCAGACACACGCAGAAATAATGCTTTGCCAGTTGTCTAGGTATCCCTTAATGCAGTCAAATTGACACCTAAAATTAACCATCACACTAATTCACTTCCAGGGTCCTCTATTCCATTTCTCAAATATGATCTGGGGATTCGATATGAGAATACAGACATCTTATATTAAGCCAGATATTAAATTTGGGAAATGTTAAACAATGTCACACTTCTCAATAACTTTATTTTGCTTCAGAAACAATATTTTTTAAATAAAATATGTTACTTGTATTAAAATATAATTTATTTATTAATATTAATATTATTTAATGTAAATTAATAAAAACCTTAAAACTTTACTCAGCTTCAATCTCAAATGCCATAAATATTGATAAATATTAATTGAAATGAACAAAATCTCTTCGGGGTCCTCAGGAATTTTTAAGGGTCTAAAGGCATCTTGAGACGAGGACCTTAAACCACTGCTGTCTCCATTGAACCTGAACCCTCTGGTGTCCTTGGTCCAGCACTCACCTCCTCAGGCAGGACCTTAAACGTCAAGCTCTACTCAATGGCTGAGTACTGAGTCCTTGTTTATTGCAGGGACACCTGAGCCAGACCAGATGAACATGCGTCCTTGTCCTTCATTCTTTTTCATCCCAGGTCTAAGCCTGTGTGTATGTGGTCTAGAAATCATGGGGGTTGGGTGGAAATGGACCATCATCTCCCAGGACCCCCTTAACTATCATGGTGGGGCTTAACCATGCTCACAACCTTGGTCTCCTCCCAGCTCTCTGGTGCCGCTTCCTCTGTCTCTGACCTCTACATGTGGTTCCCTCTCCCCTCAGGAGGTGTGTGGTTCCGTGCCTCCTCCTACATCCTGGTGCATCCTGTTGCCCTCGCCCCATGTCCACAACCTCTGGTGCCAAGTGGAGCATCAGGATCAACATCGTCACCCTGACGGTAAAGCAGCAGGTTTGCTGTCCATCACCTTGTCACACTTTCGTCTTGGCTGGGAGCTGTGCAATAGAAGTAGCTGCCTAAGACTAGATCCTCCCCATAGGCACAAGCAGAGGAGCTACTAAAGCCACTGCCTGGTGAGGGGGAGAGCTGGGGCTGAGGCCTGAAATGGGTGTGAAAGAGGCAGCTAGATGTTCTCTTATGTCACCAGAGGGAAGGGGGGCCTGGACTCAGCCAGGAGGCCCGGTGCAGTGGTACCGAGATGGCCAGGGCTTCTCTACATGGCTGTGAGAACAGGGAATTGGTCCTGTGGGCGGTGTGGGGTCCGTGCCCTGTGCAGAATCAGGCCCTCCTCAGGCACTGTGATGCCATTAGCTCCTGCGAGTGCTGGGCAGATGAAGAGGGGGCTGTCGTCAGACCCCAGCCTGAAGAAGGGTCTTAGGGGGCCAGCAAAGGGTGAACGGGGACACGTGTAGATGTGCGATCTGTCCCTCATGTTGTAGAAGGAGACATCTCCAGCTTCATAGTCCAGGAAGACGCCCACCCGGCCGAGGCGCTCTCTCAGAGGGAGAATCCTCTCAGGGGAGCACAGGGCCCGGTATTTGTTTTCAAACATCTCCAGGGTCCAGAAGCCATTCTGAGGAAGCAGCAGGGCCTCCCCTTTCCTCTCAATACTGTCTCTACAAACCCCCACTGTCCACGCCATCACGTTTTCAACTTCTACCTCCCAGTAATGTTTTCCTGAGGCGAAGCTTTCCCGGCCCAGGACACAAGGCTGACAGTCGAATCTCTCAGGGTTGTCAGACACCCTCTGCTGGGAAGGGCCCCGTCTCACACTTCTCCGGTCCTCAGACAGGAAGAGCTCAGGATGAGCGGTGTCTGGGTCCAGGACCACATCAGCTGCAGAGGAAGTCTCAGATTTAGGCCTGGGGTCCAAGGAACCAGGAGATTGTGTGATTCCTGGTCCCTCAGAGAAGGCTGAGAAAGCTAGTGGGGATCCCGCATGTCACGGTCCTTTCCATGAAGGGCCCTTGGTCCCAGGCAGCTCACAGACTAGAGTTACTGAAGCTGCACTTCTCTCTCCAGTGAAGGAGCAGTGGCCTCAGGTGGAGGAGAATTGGGGCCCTTAGAAACCCAGAAGGTTTAGCAAATGAGCCAAAATTAATGGTTTCCATTTTCTCTCAGCATTCTTAGATCTGCCCCGTATTCTATGGTAGGACAGATGATCTCTGGGTCTCTCTTTAGTTAGAAACTTTACAACTTGGCTGAAACCAGCAAAGAGGCTTCATATCCTGCTCCTGTCAATCACTCATGGATCAATTAAGGCAGTGGTCCCCAACCTTTTTGGCACCAAGGACTGGTTTTATGGAAGACAATTTTTCCACAGACTGGGGATGAGGCGTTGGCTGTGGTGAGTGGGGGATGGTGGTGCGAGACTCATTTTCTAATAGGCCACTTACCAGTGCCAGGCTGTGGCATGGGGTTTGGGGACTGCAGAATTAAAGTGAGTCTCTCACTACACAGTGTCCTGGGTAGTAAAGGCTCTCTTCATCCCTCTCCTGTTCTTTTAACCAGGTGACAATTGATTTTAATGATTGACAAGGACATTCTTCAAAGGGTAAAGGAGCATAAATTTCCTCAAAAGCCAACTGGCTGCCTGAAAGGTGTGTGTTGCAAAAAAACAGAGGAAATATTTACATCCAATTTTTGTTTAACAATTTGGGTCTGAAGTCAACAGCTGTGATCTCTCTGGGTACAGGAAATGCTCCAGACCCTGGACATTCTACAGACCTCTCCCATCTTCATCCTTTATTACTTATTCAGTCTACCTTTCTATTGTATTAAAATGATTTCACTCTTTCTCACTCTTTGCCCTTCCTTTTGCCTGCCCTGCTGCAACAATGGGTCTGGTTGTCATCTGCGGTGTATGTACCATGCTCTGTAAACCTATATCTCGCTCTTGCCCTATAATCCTATCTTTTTCTCCTCAATAAACCTCATTTTCATGCTTGCCTAGAAAAAAAAAATGATTTCATGCTTTCTGCAAATTAATATGCCTGATTGTGACAACTTCTGATTGTGTGACAATTTTGAAAATCACCTAAAAAAGAACAGTCCCTATTCCATGGTATCTGGTAACACTAAATTTTTTAGTGCTTCTGGGCAGCAGGTGACAAATCATAAAATTCAAAGTGCTCATTAGGAGTAGATAAGTGGATTCTGTGTCCTCACACTCACCTGGCCCCCCTACCATGGCAGGCTACATGCAGGTTACAGGTGCTCTCGAAGGAACACAAAGGCATTTCTGGCCACTTATTTGGACACCCTAGCATCAGGCTTGTTGGGGAAACTCATTCCCTTTTCCCCACATAAGTCTTCAACTGTGCACAGTCTACACCATCCTCAGGTTATAAATAGCAAAGACATCATTGTCTTCTTTCAAATTGATCCAGGATCCAAGAGTAACAACTACTGAAATGTAACTCCTGGGGAGGTCTACTATGTATCAGAGACCTCTGGTAATTACAGACTAAATTATTCTAAAAGAGAAAAGATCACAGGAAATAAACTGTAGGGTTGACGAATTGCTGCTGGAATTCCCTGACAGAAGAGCCATGATCCAGCATTGCTGGGACACTGCTGGTGCTCCCAGCTGCCCCCATCAGCCCCCACCCAGCCTTGAGCCCCTTGCTCATCTCTTCTCAAGAGCACTGTTGGCTGCTAGTGGGGAGAAAGCTCTGGATCTCAGGGAACATCACAGGTGCTCACCAGCATGTAAGAGTGTTCTTCTCCATCCTGCAAGGGACAGACAGAGAGCTGAATGTTAGGAGATCAAGGCTAACCAAGCAGAGCAGAAATGGTTCATGGAGTAGTTCAAGAAAGGCTAAACTCACGCAATTCTTCTTGAAGTTGCTCTGAAAAAGAAACAGAAACAGAATAATGTCCTCAACAGAAGAACTAAGAGAAGTTGGGTGTGCATTAAATGATGCAGGACCCACCCTTTCTATGAGTACCAGCATCGCCCTCCCCGCCATGCCACAGGAACTGTCAGAAACCAGAAAAGATTTGTGATCCACAGGCTGGACGGTATCAGTGCATTTTTAGGCTTCCTTTGTTCAACCATTTAGTGGTGTATTTGGCCAGGGGAATGAATGCAACGTTTGCACAATGGAAGTAATAAAGCTCTGAGGGATTAATCCCTAGGACTTGAGAGCTCCAAGCCCTTGCTGCTGCTGATACACGTTTCCTCTCTCTCCTCCCCTGTCAGAACTGTGTCCTTGCTATGTCAGTGAACTTGTCTTCCAGTTGTTTTACCTTTTATTTGACGTTGTTTCTCTTTTTCTACATATTCTTTCTCCAATTCCTTCTGAGCAAATTCTTTTCCTTCCAGTTCACCCTTCTTTTCCCCTGACAAAATCTTTTTTTCCCTGTGGAGTTTCTTGATGTAACAGATGCTCACAGCCATGAGGATGATGAGAATAGCCAGGATGAGAGCCAGGATCACAACCCAGGGAGATATGCTGGGCATAAAGGACTCTGAAAAGGCAGCCAGAAAAGTCCATTTAGTGAGAAACGGGAGACGCAGGGTGAGGGTGGCCCTCAGGAGCACATCTGAAGAGCTTCTTCAGGTGCCTGCTCTGTCACCATCTGCTCACAAACCCCAGGTGGAGCAAGCGATGCTGACTCTACATTGGCTGATCCCTCAGTGACTGCCAGGGCTGAGGCCCAGGAGATAGAAAAGCAGAGTCACCATGGAAAGGACCAGGGTGAATAAAGCTAACCAGCTGTGCTGAATCAGCATAGCCACCTCCCTGGTTCAAGCCACCCTCACTCTTGCCTGGAATATTGCAATGCCCCTTCCTTGTTCTGTCCTTACCTCCTGCAGTCTATTCTCAGCAGAACTGCCTAAGTGAGATGATGTTAACTGCTCAAAACCCTCCAATACTTCCCGTCTCACTCAGACTAAAAGCCAAAGTCTGTTTTGGCCTATGCCGCCCCATACAATGTGGCCTCATTGCCACTGTGAATTCATCTACTCCTACTTCTTGCACTCACTCCATTCCACCAACACCAGCACAGACTCCTGGGGTTCCCTGAAACTGCCAGATGTGCCCCTACCTCAGGCCCTTTGCATAAGGTATTCCTCTTACCTGGCTTGCTCCCTCCTCAAGTGTCTGCTTGGTTCATTCCCTTCAATGCTCAATTCCCATCTTTAAAGTTTTCCCTGAACATCCTGTTGATAATCACCACACCCCGTGCCCCTGGCACTCCCTATTCCCTTCTTTCTTAATTTTCCCTACATACTCATCACCATCTAATATAGTATACATCTAACTAATTATTGAATCACTTATATTAACTATTTCATTTATTGCTCTCTTCCTTTCTAGAATGTGAACTCCATAAGGGCATCTTCAATGATTTACCCTCAGTTTATAGAACAGTGTCTTGAACACAGGAAATGCCTGTTGAATATGAATGATGAATGTGTATAAATGGAGAATGTCCTAAGTTCTGTCCCTGAAAAAATCCCATGGGTATAAATGAAGGGCTTCAGCAGACAGAGCCACCACGTGTCGATGTGTAGATAGTCACCATTGATACTATTCTGCATGTTTTTTCTTTTCTTTTCTTTTTTTTTTGGAAACAGGGTTTTGCTCTGTCACTCAGGCTGGAGTGCGGTGGGGTATGATCATAGTTCACTGTAACCTTCAACTCCTAGGCTTAAGCGATCCTCCTGCCTCAGCCTCTTGAATAGCTAGGATTGTGGGTGTCCACCCTCACACCCAGACAATAATTCTCCATATTTTATGATAGTCCTTAATGTTTAAAAATTGCTGCAGCATAAGAACCTTATTAGAAAAAAAAGAAAAAGATCAGATTAACCCTCAGAGAAGACTTCTAATCATGTGTTTTGAGATTCTTTAATTTTTCCCTTGTGACAAGGAAAGAGGCCTCAGCTCAGCTGCAGCCCCAGCTCCCCAGGGCCCAGGACCCTTAAACCCATACTCCTACCCTCCCCTTATTGCCACTGGGGGCTCCATTTGTGGGCTGAGGATTCCACCTCCACACCATGAATCTCCAGAGGGCAGAGAACTAACCTGGAATGAAAATCACAGTTTCCTTCTCCTGGCTGAGCAAGGTGTTGTTGACAGAGCAGGACATGTTCCTCAGGGAGCTGTCTCTGATGATCACAGCCGTGGTCACCATGAAGAGGCCATCTGCATCAGCAGTGTAAGCCTCCTCCAGGGCAGGTACGACCTGATCGTAGGGGTCCCTCCACACCGCGAGGGGCTTTGGGTACCACCCTCCAGATGTGCACTCCAGCCGGATGCCCCCATCCTCGTGCCCCTTCATTTCAACAAGGGGCTTAGAGCCCAGGCCTGGGGAGGGAGACCAGGGCTCAGCTACCAAGCAATGGTATCTCAGCCCCTACTGTGCCTCTTCTGTGAAGGGATGAAGAAAGGAAGCAAAAGATGGAAGGAGGGAGCAAGAAACAGGAGGGAGGAAAGGAAGTAGGAAAGAACCTTGATGTTGGAGAACAACTGGGAGATCAATACGGCAAATAATTTGTGAGATCTCTAAGAGGAAAGAATTACAGTGCACACTCTTCTTTGTGCTCCACCTACAGGCCCCATCACAGCACCAAGCATCTATCTGTCTGCTGTAAATGCTTGCTGTTGGATTTATTCTGCCAAAGACTAATTTTCTCCCTTCCAGCTGGGTGTGTCCAGTCCAACCTGAAATAGGCAGGTTGAGGATTTCACTTTCTGTTTCTGAAAAAAACTTCTCAATAGATCTTGGTTTCATGAAGCTCTAGAATAATACAACACAGACAGAACCTGCCAGGCTGGCAGACTCTTAAGAAACTTTTGACCTAAAGAGACTATCCCTTCTGTCCAGATTTGGGCTCCACATCATCACAACTATTTACTACTTATAGGAGGTGATGGCTTTTAGGATAATAGACACAGCTAGCCACCAAAGCCAACCCTTATTCTGATTCACAGAGGTTTATCTCCTAGAGGCGCAGTCTATTAGGTGATTTTCTTATAGTCTTTTGAGAACATCAATGTATGAGAAAGATCTGGATACTCTTGGGATCCTTAAGATAACGATATTACCTCTTCTATGTCAGGAAATCATCACAAAAAATCCTCAAAATCTAGACTCATCCTAACTAAATTATATCTTTAAAAATATCTTCAATAATAGAGAATATCAAGTGTGAGAAGGGGGCAAACACATGGTTCAGGGAGACCCATTAGCAATGTGTGATCTTCTAAGGTTCTTGTGAATAATTCTTTTGTAAAGCCTACCCAACAAAGTATTCCAAAGACAGGAAATGAAAGCAATCACTTAAGTTTAGTGCTTCCTACTCAATTTAATTTTTATCAAGAGAGAAAAAAATCAATTGTACATTTAAAGGCTCACACAGAAACTTTGAAACAGAATAACAATTAAGATAACTAAGCAAATATGAATACAAAGCTCTACAAAACGTCCCATGGGGTTCAGTAAGAGCAAGCATGAGACAATAGACTGAAGGACAAAAATGAGTCAGCGAAGCAAACTAACCAACAAATAAACAATTAACAAACCAAGACAAAAATCCTCCAACATTCCAATTCAGAGTGGGCAGGCCAGGCCAGGATCAGGTTTACATGGAAAAATCCAGGGTTCCTGGGACACATGAAGCATAACTTGTCAACTGTACAGTGCTGCCATAAGCAATGAGGACATTAGGATCATGAAACCCTCCTTTCGTGATATCTGTATTTGATCAGATACAAGGTTGTTATTGTGACAAAGATGGGATCTCATGCAAATTATGGACTGAGGCCCTCTGGAAAGGACACACTCTCCCCAAACCTCAATTCCACTGGTCTAGTGGACTGAAACGCCACCATAGAGTCTTCTGTGTTTTAAAGGCTATTCCAGTCCTCAAATGTTTCTTTTAAAGCACAATATACTGACCTCCGGTGTGAGGTCATCCCTTACAGTCATTTTAATAAACTGCCAGAAATCCCAAGTTATTTTTTATTTGTTTATATTTTTTGTAAAGAAAGAGTCTCACTCTGTTGACCAGGCTATAGTGCAGTGGCACAATCATAGCTCTCTGCAGCCTTCACTGTAGCTTCCAACTCCTGGGCTGAAGGGATCCTCCTTCCTCAGCCTCCAGAGTAGATGGGACTAGAGGTGCACAACCATTCTTGGCTAATTTTTTAGTTTTTTGTAGAGATAGGGTCTAGGTATGTTGCCCAGGTTCTCCGGAACTCCTGGCCTCAGGCCATCCTCCCTACTTGAGATTACAGGTGTGAGCCACTGGGCTCTGCTGAAATCCCCATTTAAATGCACGTCTGTGTTGAAGCCTTGCTACATTACTCTCTGCCAAACTCTCACTCATTTTCTCTGTAGGGATTAGTGCTTAGTGCCTAACTTTCCCTCTGTTCTTAGTTTTGCTTTAATTAAACCATCTATTTACATATCTGTTATTCTCTCTGCAGTTAGCATTTGGGAATAGGAAAAAGAGGCAAGACTAATATTTATCAAGAAATGAGATGCCCATCTGTTGTAATTCTCTGCCCAGTCTTTGTTTATCCCAGTTATACGAGTGCAATTATTAACAGTGCCTCCTCTCACTCTCAAAAGTGCACAGTTTTAGTGTTAAACCAAGTTTAAGAATTATCTTCAGGGATTAACCAGGCTTCCCTACTCAAGGGCACAGATGAATTTTAAGTGTGCTTCTCAAGAAGTGATGTTCACAGCTTAGCAGAGCAAACCCACTCATTTGGTCCTTGGGCAGGAGAAAGCTACTCTTCCTGTGCAAAGGGGATTCCAGGCAAAAATCTCCTGGTCTGCAGTGGGCCTGAGATTACCTGAGAAACTTTCCCCAAAAGTCACACTGTGAAAAAGTAATAAAGCAAAATAAAGTGACCCACTTGCCACTTTGAGGTGAATGATGGCCTCATCATAGGACCTGCCTTCTTGGAAGTAACAGCGGTAGATGCCATTCTCCTGGGCTGTGACATTGTGTATGAGCAGCGCCACCCTGCCTCTGCTGATGTCTTTGCTCACAAGGGTGGTTCTTCCTCGGTACTCCTCCATCTGCTCCTCTGCTCTCTCTCGCCCACCCTTGTACACCAACACTGCTGGCGAGAACTGAGACCGGAACCACCGCACCTCCATGTCCTCAGCATTTTTCTCAGGTGACAGGTGGCAGTGTAAAGTGGTGTTTTCTCCCACCATGGCCAGGATTGGATCAGCCGGCCCCTGGACAGTAAACTGGGCTGTTCAACAAAGGAGCAGAATCACACAGGGACCAGAGGCATCGAATATCTAAGGCAGGAAAGGATCGGAATGTTCCAGGCACTAAAAAATTCTTTCCCAGAATACAGGAGCTTCCTGAGCTGAGAATTGTGGGGACTAGTTGCTGTGGCTGGTCGCCAGCAGCCCTCAGAGCAGCAGCATTGAGGCTGCTAATGCCCCCTGAACAAACATTGAAGAGTTCACCCTGAGCACCCTCTATAGGCCCTGTGCCCCCCAGGACTTTTTCCTCTCTTCCCCAATTTAGCACAGTGCCTGAGTGTAGGGTAAACTGGAGCTGTCCAAAAGGGTATCCACTAACTAGTTCCAATTAAAATGAGCTGATCCTGTAAAATACATATACAGGATTTTGAAGATTTAAAATTTTTAAATATTAAGTATCTCAGTGGTAATACGTCATATAAACTAAGCATTTAAATATTAATATTTCATTATTTGGGGTGATATAAAATATATTATGAAAATTCATTTCATGTTTCTTTTTACTTTTTAAAGTCAAAAGTAAAAAAATAAAAAGTGTTTGAAAATTTGCAATTGCATATGCAACTAGTCTTTGTAGCTCTCACTGTATTCCTATTGGACAGCACTGCTATAAATTCAGCGAACACATGCGGAAGGAAGGATGAGTCTACAGCACTACGGTCCCTCTTCCCCCTTCCTGTTGGCAAGCTCAAGTGCTGATGTTGCATTCTGATAGTTGATAGCAGCAAGTGGCGTGCATCCCTACCTGAGACCAGTGCAAGGAGGCTGAGGAGCGGGAGAAGAAGGGAGGCTGGTAGGGAGAAGTGCAGGGAAGCAGCTGGCTCCGTAAGTACCAAGGACATAGTCACCCAGGACAGGCAGGGACCAGAAGCCTAGGGGTCCAGAGGAGGAGATTCAGCCAAGGAGACCTGGCACCACAGTTCTGACCTAGCTCAAACATTCCTGTCACCCATGGTGTTCTCATCAGCGCCCCAACTTGTCTCGGGCGGCCCCCTTCCACCCAAGGTTCAGATATTTCCCAATAAAAGCATTCATTAAACATTCCATGAAATAAGTCAACCATACAACCATCAGGCAGGCAGTTTTCCGTCCTCCTAGGCTCACCTCTCTAGGCAGAGTCCAGATTCTTTAATTGTCACTTGATATTCTTCCACACCCTCCCTGTCTTGTCTTCCTCCTCCCGGTGAACCAGGCCTGGCGACCCGAGTTAAGGCCAGGCACGCCTCCCCACCGGTGGGCCTCCCCTCTGCCAGGGATCCCCTTTCTCTCCATAACCAAATCCATTCCCCCAAATTGCCTCACCCCCCTCGGAGCTGTAGCGCTTCCCCTTCCTTTCCTACCTTCTAGAATTAACCTCTGTGTTTTCTCTTCTTCTGTGACCCTCAAATGATGATTTTCAGGTCGTCCCTCTTTTCTCCAACCCGCCCATGGGCACCGGTAGCACTAGAGAACTAATAGTTTCGAAAGAGGAAAGTAAACTTGTTTTCACCTCCCATTAGTTGCAATGTCGGGAGCTGCGGGACCGGGGATCTCAGATCTGGTCCCCTGGGTATCTACCAAGTCCCAAGATGTCCATTGAATGGTTTCGAGCCCAGGATTGGCCGGCTGTGGGTCAGCCAGCCAATGGTGTCCCTGAGCTTTATTTCTCACCAGTTACTAGGTAGAATACACGGAAACAAAAAAATCTCAAGCAGCAAATAACCTTTGAGATTATTGGGTCTTTTTATTTCCTTTTTCTTTCTTCAGAAACAAGAAACTTTTTTCTTTGTTATTCTTTTTCTTTTTTGCAAAGCCTTGAGATTCTCCGCGGTTTAGTAGTATTGCTGCTAACCAGGAGGTGGGGCCTCTCTGCCTGTAGATGTGGTCGTGCAGAGGTCTACTGGGCGGCAGTAGGGCAGGGAAGAGGTAAACATAAGCAACTTAGTTTTCAAAGCCAGAAGAGGTTGGTTCAAGTTGCTAGGTTTAGAGGTTGTGCCGGGAGAGGAGGGGGTTGCTGGAAGCAGGCACGGGTGGAAGGGAGGGGGAGAGGGAAGAGTGACCGCAGCTGCACTATCTGTTCAAAAACTATTGGGAAAGAGTTGCTGAGGATACCGAGTGAAAGTCAAAAATTCTTTCCCGTAGGGAGATGACATCCTAGTGGGGGCAGAAGATGTAAAAGACTTCCTAGTTGGCTTTCACATTTGCCAGAATTTGATTTGGTTGGGTCCGATACCCACCCACATCTCCGAACCCATATACTTACTGTTTTCCTCCCACAAACGCCAGATATTGTACAGATATCTTCCAGGACAATTTTCCTGAGTCAGACTTGTCAATATTCCCCTCAAGTGCCTAAACACTTCCTCTGGAGGCTTCCAATTCCCTTCTGATTCAATTCAGAACTTTACAGGTAATACACTAGCAATGGCTCCACAGGTGCCTTATGTCACACTAGTGCCCTCCCTGTAGCCAGCACT
>NW_012137303.1:1259616-1321757 GCF_000956105.1 Propithecus coquereli
CCTTCTGATTCAATTCAGAACTTTACAGGTAATACACTAGCAATGGCTCCACAGGTGCCTTATGTCACACTAGTGCCCTCCCTGTAGCCAGCACTCCCTTTCCTATGCCATTCCCTTCACCTGAATTTTTCCCTCCATTTCTGCCCCTTGAAATCCTGCCCAGCCTTCATGTCATCTCTGCCAAGAACACCTCTGGATATTTTTGCCTGAAATATTCTCAGCCTGTTCTGACACACGAAGCTTTCACTATTCCTAAAATCTGTCTACACCCTTGTTATTTAAGTATCAATCGCATATTTCCAGTGACTGGAATATCTGTTCCTCAGAACAGATGTCTGCAGGATGTGATTCCTCTCTTTTTTCAGGTCCTGGCCCTAAGCTCTTCACTCAGTGGTTGTTCAATGGATGAGTGAAAACGGTCAGGGTAAGGTCATTCCCTCGACAGTATGACCCGGTTGCTACACTCATCCAGCACCAAGACCAAGAGAGAGATGACAGCCACTCAAGGTCAAAGCTCATGGACGGGGAAGGAGGACTGAAGGAATCACCCAGAATTAGCTACCAAAGCAGGTTCCTTCTTTGCTCTGTAAAGGGAGATCTTTGATGAGAATAAACTAAAGAAAGCCCAGAAAACTGACTTTTCCACTGTACTGATCCCTGAACTGCCACTTTCTCATATAACAGCTTCACCCACCACGTAATGCTTCTGGAGTATACTTAAAAATAGATTCTGGGTGGAGTGGCTAATGGGAGTCAAAGCATTGTAATTCTTGGATCATACCACCTAGGACTGGGCTGCTGTTGGGAAGGGACAGAAGAGGTGGCTATGAGGGACTAAGAGACTGGCCAGCCAGGCTCAGATCTGGCTTCAGATTTTTTATTGGAAGAAATATGGCCCAGGGTTCCTGAGGCAGCTTGTGCCAAGGGCATCCTGCTAAACTATGCCCCTACCCCTGCCAAGCTGATGCAAACCAGAGGGAAACTCATGCGTTCTGAGCAGAAGAATGGTCCATGGGCAATGAGGTAGCTTAGCAGGAAGCCAAGCCCTCCTTGTGTGTGCCACGTTAGATAGTGACAACCTGACCCAATCATTCTCTGTCATGGGAGGGATAAACACAGAGGAAGGGTCACTTTAGCACAGTTCTCCATGGATCTAGCGTACGTGCTAGTCCTGGAGGAAACAGGATCCCAACTGAACACTGAATGATTCCCTTTTGCTTTGCAGTAAACTCCAATCTGTAAAGAAAATTTGGCTGTGTCTCTCCCTTTGAGTCACCACCAGACATAAAGTCCTTCCAGGAGAGGCCCAGAGACTTTGACATGCAGAAAAACCATTCCTACTCTGCCCTGTTCCAATTCCAAATACCTAACTCGTGGAATCAATGAACATAGTACAACAGTTGCATAAGCTGCTAACTTCCAGGACTGCATAAATATTAACCAGTACATTTACCTCATTTTGAGAACAAATTTCACAGGACACACAGTAGGAATGATACTGGGACCCCAAAGGAACCAAAGATGAGAAAATGAATCAATCTCTTTCCACCCTGAAGCCTTCTCATCTGCTTTGCTCTCCTGTCTCCACAGTCCACCTTTCTCTGCTCTTGGGGACCTCACTGTGAGTGGAAGATGCCTTCCCACAGCTCCCATGCACACCTGCTACAGGAGTCACTGGTCACATATTACGTGGAGGTCCTGTAGCCTCATTAGTAATAATGATTTGTGGTCCTAATATCTCAAAACGAAGTCAGTCACATTAGGTGGCATTAAGCCTACAGCACATTTGTTTTCCCTCAAAGTAATAAGCATATGTGAACATGGAGGTCAGAGAAAAATTGTTTTTCTTTAAAGTGATAAACCTATGTGTACAGAGCTCATAGTAAAGTTGATTTTTTTCCATATATGTGTGATAGACTAAGGTGATGAGATAAGATCTGCTGTGACCCAGTACAGCCCAAGACCCAAAGGCTTATAAGGATAATAAGCACACCTGCAGAGAATCGTAAAAACAGCAAGAGGCTGGCAATGTATGAGAGTGCTTTTACAATCTGGGTTCTTGAGACTCTGAAAGTCTCCTCCCGATTTTGGTAGCTGCTGCCAGGACAGCTCTGCCCAAGAGGAATGGCCACTGCCCCTCTGGTTGGCACCTGAGAGAGACGTCCAGATTCATTTGAGTTCCTGTGTTGGTGGGGTGGCCTTCCGAGCCTCCACCGTGTTTCATTACCCCCTCATTGCTGCCTTTAATAATTTCATCGTGAATGTTAGCTTGATTGTGTGTGTGAATGTCTTGCAATAAACTATGAATTCGAGCTTTGATGATTGGCCACTGGGTCATTCTGAAATCTTTAGCTTCCAAGAAAGTTAGCACGCTGACCATATGAAGCTGTTTAACATAGCAATTAAAATTAACAGGAGACCTGGCCTGGGCCACATGACCATCCCAGATCCCGTCCATGTGGTGAAGCAGCATGGCAGTGTGATGCGGACATGTGTAGGAAGACAGCAGGTCACTACTGATGAATGAATGGGGTGAAGGGGGTACAGAGAGACCTTGACAGGCACTCACTATATTCGCAAAAGCAGAGGCCTGAGAACAGATGCTGTTGATGTCATATCCATGTTCTTTTGGCCTATCTCATCAAAAAATGAGGAAGGAAGTTTCTTGTGTGGATCACAATGTCCTACCTCAGGTATCTGCCTCTCATCTCCTCTGCCTGAGGGCTTTCTCCATCACCAGCGATGTTGGATTTTTTGCACATACACAGCCCAATCTCAAATTACAGCAAAATTAACTCCCCAGAAGCAAATTTCAACCAATTCGAGCAAAGGAGGATGCAAGATATGGACGAATTTCTCCAGCTTTCCAGCTCTTAGAAAGATTCTGGTATATTCCATCATGTCATATGGTTTCTTAGAGTCCTGGGTGGGATTGAGCCAAGTCGTCCACACTCTTCCTAGCTCATTAAAGAACTCTTTATACCATTCCTTACATAACCGGCTTTCTCCCTTCTCTGTCTCACTTTATTTCTGCACTTGTGTTTTCTGGGAACACTTCCCAAATATGACTGCTAGGCTAAACACTGCTCCCACCCTCCCAGCAATAGCCACTGTAAAACTTGCAGATATGATATATTACATGGCAAAATGGGCCTTGCACATGGAATTAAGGTATTGACCTTAAAATAGAGAGATTATCCTAACTTGTCTGGGCAGACTCAATCTAATGGCACAAGTACACAAAAGTAGAAGGCAGAGGAGTCAGAGAGATGCAATAGAAGAACCAGGAAAAATTCAAAGATTGAGAAAGACTCAGCCCGCTGTTGCTGCTTTGGAGATGGAGGAAGGGAGCCAGGAGCCAGGCTGTTCCAAGTATCTAGAGCTTGGAACAGCCCTCAGCTATGACCACCGGCAGGGAACTAGGACCTCAGTTCTAAAACTCCAAGGACCTGAAATCTGCCAACAATGTGAAAAAGCAAGGAAACAACTCCTTCCCTCGCGCCTCCAGAATGGAATGCAGGCTGCAGACACCTAGATGTTAGCTCAGTGAGATCCATGTCTGACTTCTGACCTAAAGATCTGTGTGATAATAAATGAGTTTTGTTTTAAGTCTCTGAATTTGTGATAATTCTTTCTTGTAGTGGTAGAAAGCTTATAATAATTAAGATTTGGTACAAATGTTGCAATGAGGTAAACTGTGAAACTGTGATGGGTAGAGAGGGTGTGTAGGCTACTCTACTGTGCTGAGCAGACTTGTGAGAGCCTAGAAAAAGCCAAACTGAAAACGGTGAGGATTATTAACAATTTTATTGTACACATAAAACTTGACAACCGCACACCAGGTAGAGGGGATACAGTGGTGAACAATAACAGAGATGATAAGTAAGAGCAGTTTTTTCTTAGTATCCATCAGTTGAAAGGAATGGTGGTTTAGTATTCACCAGTGATCACGGTGAATATACCCCATTCCTGGAGATGGATTCTACACTGGGATTAAAAATACCCTTGATGTTCTTCTAGCTTCCTTCCCCCCCAATTCTTTTTTCATTGACAGTCTTTAGGCTATTAACCGCACTTCCTAGAGACGTTGAGCATAGGAAGATTGATATTGGTTCCAGGATCACTTATCCCATTTATAGGGTGGGCACACCTGTGCTGCCCTATTGTTAATTTAGAGTTTGGCCTTTAGTCCCTTCCTCAGTCCTGTGCGATATGGTTATAGTGAGTTTATTCTCTAGACCAAGACACCATGCAAAGCCAACCCAAGAGTGCCGGATGCAAGGCTCTGACAATCAGCTGTGAAGGACTCAGGAGGGGTGTAGCCCCTACAGCCACCCACAAGGACCCCTGCCCTGTGGCTGCTCTGGGAAGAGAATCTGAGGGCTGCACATGGTCCCTTCCCATGGGGAAAATGAGGCTGGAAAACAAGAATGGGCAGGTGGTCAGGGACCGAGGCGGAGCATCTTCCAGCTGCACAACTTACTGTATGAGTTACAGAAGTTACTGAATTTTGTCCCACATCAACTGCCACATCTGCAAAATGAGACTACCTCACAGAGTGTTGTGAGGCTTAAATGAGTGAAATCCACTTAGTGCATTTATTTAAAATATACCCAGTGTATTTTAAGTCTGTAAATGGTAGTTATTGTTCAGATCCCAGCTGTGTCGTTTGCTAGCCATGTCACCTTTGGAAAGCTAATTCACTTTATGTAGAGTTCTTACTTGTACAAAGGGGACAATAAAGTGGCGCCAAACTCAAACCACTGTCATATGGAATAATTGAATGAGTAAAGTGCTTCAGGCTGTGCATGTAGCTTTATGGTTGTGATGGTTGCTGTGGATGGGGAGACTTTCAGCTCCAGACTGGGCAGGGAGAAGGGGACATGTCACTTCACCCTGAGGCTCCCTAGTTTCATTAGCTAAGCCTGAGGTCACTGGAGTCTCCAGGGAAAGGTCAGGAGCTAGGTCAGGAACAGAGCCTGGCATTCTCAGTCCCTCCGTTTCTTTTGGTGCTGGGCAAATGGTCAGTGCAGTGGGCTCCAACGTCAAAATTCTGAAAACAGGACACAGAGGCCCAGAGAAGGAGGTGCGCAGGAAGGTGTAAATATGAGATCCATCTATGGCATTGTAGAAGGAGACCTCCCCAGTCTCATAGTCCAAGAAAACCCCCACTCTTTCAGGCGGTCCAGCAAGCGTCAGTTTGGTCCTGGGTTCAGTCAGAGCCCGATAGTTATTCTCACCGGACTGTCCCATAGTCCAGAATCCATTCTCAGGTATCATTTTGACCCAACCTTTTCTCTCCACATTCCTCCTACACACTCCAATGTGCCATTCTTGCCTGTCCCCCACCTCCACCTCCCAGTAATGTCTCCCTGATGTGAAGCTCTCTTGCCCAAGCACACAGTAACGCCAATTAAATCTCTCAGGAATGTCTGGAAGGTCCTGTTTCTCCTCTGCACGCTGCAGACTCCTCAGGTCCTCAGACAAAAGGAGGATGGGGTTTGCCGAGTCTGGATCCAGAATCACATCTGCTGCAGAGAGTTACACGATTTGTCTGTGGGGTCAGCCATTTTCCTGGACCTCAGAGCTTCAGCATACAAGGCTTGGGCCTTGCCCAGGAGGCCAGAGTTCAGAGCCTTGCGTTCCCGGCCTGCCCTGAATGTGACTCTCTTATTAACATCATGAGAGAAAGCCCCGGGGTTGTGTACAGTGGGGAAGGGGAGGGTGAAATGAGGGTTGCAGTCTGTCTAACCTGACATCCTGATATCCTGACGCTGCCTCAGCAAGCAACAGGCCTCCTTCGCAGTACATTTGTCTTGTTTCCTTCCCAGACTGGACACTGCTCACTTATGTTTTATACTCATAGATCTAACTTTCAATGTTCACTCTATTAGTCATGAGCTGAATGAGTTTTCCTTTTCTGCAGTCTATCTTTCCATATATCTGAGCTATGGAACATCTTTGAGCCTTATCTGAAGCATTTCCTTAGCTGACTAATGGGAATAAAAATACTAATTTCTAGGGTTGTATAAGACAACAATGTAATTTAATCAGCCCAGGGCAGGGCATGAAGGTAGCATGTGATGTTATAATGGCTGCCATGCCTGCTCCATGCTAGGGTCTATGTTGGGGGCTTTATATGACTCCAGACCCATTATCCATGCTTCACCTTTCTCTACCCTGTTCCGGGCCCCAGAACTCTGTCCTCTATGGACAGTGCCACTGGGCTCCCATGTCCTTTGGTTTCCTGTTGGGTTAGGCCAATGGCAGGCCCTGGCAGAAGATTGGAGGGAGAGAGATGAGAGAAGCACAGCATTTATTTTCCCTGCTTCCTCCTGCCAGCAACAGATGGTGTTGCTCTGAGGAAGGCCTGACTCTTCTCAGGCAGCCCTCTCTTTCAGCTACAGCGTCCTCTGGGTTCCCATACTGGCCCCTGCCCCTAATCTTGAAATCTAGGAGTGGAGACAGATCCCCACTGTTGGGACCCCTGAGTCAATGCACTTTCCCCTGTTGCTTTCTCTTAACCCTATTTTCTCCAAACCCTCTTGAAGCACCCATTTTGAACATGCCGTTTCCTTCTTGCTAGGTTTTTTCCAATACATATTCATTACCTTCTTCATTCTTCACCTCACTGCCCACAAAATAGGAATTACAATCATCATCTAAAAATGTGGAGGCCAAAGCTCAGACACATTGAATCCTTTGAGCACACACAGAGCCAGTGGGTGGCATATGAAGACTGGGCAGGCATTGCCTTCTCTCCTTGGCATTTCCCATCCTCACTGTCCCTGCAATATTCTTCAGTCTGTGTCTCCTGCTCCTCAGCTCCACATTTCATGCCTCTTCCTTCCCATGAAGGTCTGTGGAAGCCCAAGACAGCAATTCTCCCTGGGTCCCTATGCTCTCAGCAGGCAGGGTCCTGGAGATGGGCATGCTTGCAGTTGGAACCTCATGTTGCCCACCCAAAAGTCTCCTTGTCATGGGGACTTTTCTTCTCCAAACCTCAAGAGTTGGAGAAGAGAAAGGGATATGGTTCCTCAGGTTGTTGGCCTAGGGAACATACAGTGATTTACTCACCAGCTTGGAAGAGGGCCACTTTCCATTCTGAAAGGAAGGAGACATAGATAAAAAAAGTCAATATTTCTATTCTTCCCCACCCCATTCTCCTCACTCAGTCTTTTCTCTCTCCTTTTCTTCAGAGTCTCTTCCATTGTCCACCTTCCCTCCTCTGCGGCTCTGATGGATCAGCGGTGGCAACTTCCACAAAATGGTGGGCTTTGTTCCCCTTGTCATGAGGGGCTGCCAGCATGGCCAGGGTTTGCTAGGGGGTGTGCATGAGTGCCAGCAGCCTCAGGCTTCTCTCAGAGGCTCCTGAAAAGCATAAGTGGAATCCCCACTGAAAATGAGCCTTTGGGTTAGATCTGATTACTCCAAGTGAGAATGTCAGTGAGTGACAATAGAGAAAAGGTTGGAATATTCAGGGCATGTGTCCCAGGAAACTCAGAGAACATTAGTGTCACTCACCATTATAGGCTGGAGACTTCCCACAAACTGCAATGAAAGAAAGGTAGAGATGTCACTTGAACGCTGCCCTTTTGCCTTCTTTTTGCACCCACCTAATCTTCTTTTTGACCACTCCACTCTTCCCTGCCGTCTCCCTCTGCAAGTTCAATCCTCTCCTCCCCTCTTCTCCTTCATATCACTTCCAGGAACACCACTTGAACACTAGTGACACCATAGGCAGTGTGTTAGTACCTTCCTGATGTGGTCCAGCTGATCTATTTTGTATGTATTCCCATGCTTGGGTATTGCTGTCACCATGTCTGTATGTGTGTGTGTATGTATATACACATGTAACAATCTGTATTATTTCCTACCTTCTTCTGAAAACAATCTGGGAAACTTAATGAGAACTTTCAGGGGCCAATTTTTGAAAGTAGTTATACTAAATCTATACCAACTGAGCCACTTAGCTACTTCAGTGTATGAGGAACTCTTTTCTCCCTTCCTCTTTTCTGATCTTCTCATTCCTTATAATCTTCCATTTTTCTTATCTCCTCAACAGCATATCAATTATGTAAAGCAATTAGGTTCTTGGCATAGACAAGGTACCTCATCCTCCTCTTCCCCCTTTTCCCTCAAGCGTACCCCTGGATATTCCTTAGTGTCTCTCAGGACTAAAGGGTCTATAGGCCTCTGTGGAGAGAGATTGAAGGCATCTTTCTCTGAGACAGAAAGAGAGAAGGAGACTCTCCTTCTGGAGGTTTTTCTATGGCCCGCATTTATTTTCTTTCCCTGGTCACAGGGATCCACTGCCATTCCCCAAGCCTGGGCAGAGTTAAGGGCTGGAAAATATCCAAGCAGAGACAGTCATAAGTGATAATTCACAGAAAATGTCAGAGCCACTCACGAGCCAAGTACTGGATTTTTCTCCACTCTGAAATGGAATAAACAAGGAAGAGTCATCAAGGTATATAACGCAGGGATAGGAAGACATCCCTGGGTGTCTGGGGAAATGGGAACTTACTGAGTTCTTCCTCGAGCTTCTCTGGAAAATAAGCAGAAAAAATAATGAAGTGTTATGGGAGAGGGGATTTTCTGGACAACAAACCTTAAAAACCACCCAGTGCCAAGGTGGGGATGTGGGTGAGGTCTCTGGGCTTAGACCTGTAACCCAGGGGCTTAGATTCCCTCCCAGAATCAGATACCTCTTGTGCTTCGTTCCTGCTCTGTTGTGCTCCATGCCAATTCTCTCATCTCTTGCTCTCTCTCTTTCTCCCTCAGCAGAGTCTTTTTTTCCTCTTGTTGTTTCCACAAGAAGTAACCCACCACAGCAAGAAGCAGCAGCGAGATGGGCAGGGTCCCTGCCAGGGCAGCGATCCAGGGCTGGGCACTCTTGAAGAAGGGATCTGCAAAGGGTCAGTCTGTGGGTCAGGGGTCTGTGGCTCTGTCTTCCCAGCCCGCAGCACCTCGAGCTTTAGCTGCTCCCCCCAGGGCGGGAGGCATGGAACCTGTCTCATGAGGTTAAACAATCTTTCTCTTCTTAAAGTTTCAGACAACTTTGGATAAGACTTTGGTAAGCCCTTCTACAACCTGCTACCATTACTTCTCTTGAGATGTCTGCCTCTCCCATGGAAAGTGAGTGACTTGAGCACAGTCACACACATTTTTTCTTGTTTAAGTTTTCAATAGATAATACATTTATATGGTTAAAAAAATACATATATAAAAAGTTACCCAAGTCTCCTATCCACCCAGTGCTCCCTCCCTCCCTCCATTTATTAGTTTCTCATTAGTCAGCTTAAAAATAATATGATGATTAAGAACATAACTTTGGTACCAGAGGGCTTGGATTCAAATGTTGTCTCCTCCTGCACTCGACCAGCAGTGTGATCCTGGACTAATTCTTTAACTTCTCTGTTCTTAGTGCCCCAATCTGTAAAATTGGGTAATGACAGCACCTACCTCCTGAGGTTAGAAGGATTGAATTAATGCTTATGAAGTACCTGACATATAGTGTTATACAATTGCTTGTTAAATGTAAATACAAATGTATTCTTATTTTGCCTCTTATTTACACTAAAGATAGCATTCTATACACATTGTTGTGAATTCTTACTCTCTCTGTGTAGAGTGTATCTTGGAGATCTTTCCATATTAGTATGGAGAGAATTATCTCTGTTTTCTTTCACAGCTGTGTGGTCTTTCCTTGTATGGAAGTTCCACACCAGTGAACACTGTATAGTTTCCAACTTTGTGCAATCATAATAAGTGCTGTAAGAAATAGCCTTTTACATGGGTCGTCTCCCACAAATGTAAGCTTATCTATCAGATAAATCGCCAGAGTGGACTTTTGGATCAATAAATATGTGGTGCGAATAGATATTGCTCAATAGCCCCCAACAGAGGTTCTGCTTATGTATACTAAGAATACAAGAAATGACACGGCAAATGCCTGAGAGTTACTGCCTCCCTGCATCCTGCCATCAGAATGTGTTACTAATTACCTGTTTTGTTTGTTTTTTGCCAATGTCTTAAGTGAAAAATGCTTTACTATACATTTCTCTAATAAGCAAGAATGTGCACTTTTTTGCATGTTTATGTCCTTTTCTATGAACTAATAATTCATACTTTGTTAATGTTTTTACTAGATTGTTTCAAATCTCCTTATGTTTTTTTGTTGTTGTTGTTTTTATTTTTTTATTTCAGGGTATTATGAGGGTACAAACATTATGGTTACATTTTATGTCTTTGCCTCACCCAAGCGAGGGTTAGAGGCACGCCCTTCCCCTCTACAATGCTCCCCATGTCTTTTAGTTGCGAATTTATCCCCCATCCCCCTAATCCCTGGAGAGTATTACTGCCATGTGAGCACCCTAGTGTTCAACAGTTAGTAGCAATTTGATGGCGAGTACAAGTTCTTCCGATCTTATGATACCTCACTTTGGATAATGGGCTTAAGTTTAACTCAGGAAAATATAAGAGGTGCTAGATCACTGTCGTTTCTTATGATTGAGTAATAATCATTCCACTGTATACATATACCAAATTTTAATAACCCACTCATGAATTGATGGGCATTTGGATTGTTTCCACATCCTTGCAATAGCGAATTGTGCTGCCATAAACGTTCGGGTGCAGATGTCTCTATTGCAGAATATCTTTTGCTCTTTTGGGCAGATGCCTAATAGAGCTATTGCTGGATCGAATGGCATTTCTATTTTTCACTCTTTGAGGTATCTCCAAATTCTTCTCCACAGAGGTTGCACTAATTTGCAGCCCCACCAGCAGTGTTAGAGTGTTCTTGTCACTCCACATCCTCGCCAGCATTTGTTGTTTTGGGATTTTTTGATAGAGGCCAATCTTATTGGGGTTAGGTGATATCTCATTGTGGTTTTGATTTGTATTTTTCTAATGATTAGAGATGTTGAGCATTTTTTTATATGTTTGCTGGCCATTATTCTGTCTTCTTTTGAAAAGTTTCTGTTCATTTCCTTTGCCCATTTGTTGATGGGGTTGTTTGATCTTTTTTTTTTGTTGATTTTTTTAAGTTCTAGATAGATTCTGGTTATCAGCCCTTTACCTGATGTGTAGAGCAAATATTTTCTTCCATTCTGTATGCTGTCTATTCGCTCTAATGATAATTTCCTTGGCCGTGCAAAAGCTTTTTAACTTGATCAGATCATTTGATCAGATCCCATTTATTTATTTTCATTGCTGCGGTGATTGCTTTGGGGGTCTTCTTCAAGAATTCCTTGCCTAGGCTGATGTCTGAAAGGGTCTTCCCAACATCTTCTTTTAGAATTCTTAAGGTTTCATGCCTTAGGTTTAAGTCAGTTATCCATCTTGAATTGAAAATCTCCTTATGTTTTAAGGAAATTGGTTGTTTATGATATGAGTCATAAATACATGTGTTTTTTCTCATTTTGTCATTTAACTTTGGTTAAAGATCTCATCTTGACCATTTTCCTCCAATTCCTATTACCTGCCACAGTTTCTGGCAGACAGAAAATGTGGAGCAAATATTTGTGGCATAAACAGCTTCATGGGGGAGACAAAGCTCCCCTAAAGCAAAGAGAAGGCTCCAGGTCCCTGCTTCAGGCCTTACATTCACTGCAGAGACTCACACAGCAGAGACTCACACATCCCCCCACTTTCAATAGTCACAGCACAGCTCAGCAGAGGGGAAGCAGGGTACTGACCTGCGATGGAAATCCTGGCTGTCTTTTCCTGCTGGAGCAGGGAATTTCTGATGGTACAGGATACCCCCTCTCCGGAGCTTCCTCTCATGATCACAGATGCTGCCACTGCATACAAGCCCGCTCCATCTGCAACCACAGGTGCTGCCACAGCCGGGATGACCTCCCCCTTGGCATCTCTCCACTGGACGTGGGGCTGGGGGTACCAGCCGGTGGACCTGCACTCCAGATGGATCCCTCCGTCCTCATAACCCTTCATTTCCATGTGCAGATCAGCACCCAGTGCTGCGGAAGGATAAATCAGCTTAAATTCTTGGGAGCCTCCTGCATCGGGGAGAGTCTCAACAAGAATCAACGACACGCTCACATTAGACAATTCAAGGAGGATTATACTCAGGAGCTGTTTGCAATAGTGTGGTCACAGTGAGGGGAAAGCTATGTGGGCTAGTGCAGTACCCCGGGGCCAGAAACAGTGAGGCATTACCACTCACGCCTAACCCCAAAACAGGAGGACAGGGAGCCATGTCTGAACAGTGAGAAAGATATAAACATTGCCTAAATCACAATAATGGCCAAGCACCCCACACTGGCAATGAGGGACTGTTTTCCTTTTACCAATTAGAGCTTTAGTCTGGCCCTAGTCTCCTTACTCCTGGAAAAGATTGATTAAGGTTCCCACTCACAGGATTAATCCCCCTCCCACCTTCCTAACAGCATCTAATCAAGAGCAGAGGCCCACTTCTGCAGACCCTCCCCAAATCCCCTAACACAAGCCCAAACTCTATACCAAGTGTTCTCTAACACCTTTTGATTGAGATGCCCCACAGTTCTCCATGGTGTGTGCTCTTCCTTGCTGCAAATAGTAATAAACACAGCTCCTTCCACTCTAGCTTCTTCGATGGCTCCTTTCTGGGGGTCACTGGCTGGAGAACATTAGCAGCAGATACAGCCCCTATGCTCGGCCTCCCAGGGCCCACAGTAGGTGCATCTGGCGAGGCCACAGAAGCCATCCGGTACACAACTAAACCAAAGCAAAGCAACTGTGTATGTGCCACTGAAGAGATGATTTCTAATCCTTCCCATCCCTTGTCCTTTGTTTCCCTTCTCAGATCCCTGGAGGCTCGGGCGGGGGGCCTATCCTTTACTTGAGCATGTAGGGGACAGGAGGAATTCTTCCTGAGGGAAAACCTATGCCTTTCTCAAGGGTCTCAGAGCAGCTGAGTAGGAAGACAGTGCAGGCAATTCCTAGGGGCCAGCCAGGAGTACTCTGCACTGGATTTGAGGCAGGAACTCTTGCCCCAGGTCCCACAGAGGAACAACCTAAGAGCAAAACCCAGGCGCTCACCTGCTACCTTCAGCTCCACGATGGCTTTTTCATAGAAGTTGCCATCTTGGAAATAACACAGGTAGTTTCCACTGTCAGAGGCTTTGACGCTGTGTATTCGGAGAGCGGCCTTTCCTGCAGTGATGTCACCTCGTAGAATGGAAGTTCTCCCTCGATATTCAGGGGTCTGTTTGTTCTCCACTTCCTTTCCACCAGCATACACGGTCACTACCTGCCTAAGGCTGGATCTCACCCACCTCAGCTCCATGGTCTCTGCACTCATCATCGGGGACAGGTGACAGGGCAGATCAGCGTCTTCACCTACCATGGCCAGGATGGGTCCAGGGGGTCCATGTACAGCAAACTGAGCTGGTCAGCAAAGGGGGGAAACTCCATCAGAGGTGTTGGCAATGGAGCCATCAGAGTAAGGGTTCTCCTCGACAGGGAAGGGGAGGTATAAAGAACCTAGAGAGGAACAGCATCCTAACAGAAGTGCCATTTGTCTCTTAATGGCATGTGAACTTCGGTTTGGGATGGAACTTTCAGGTAAGGAAGGACTCAAAGAATCTAAGTGGGCATTAGTAGGTAATTGTCTGCTTCACACAGGTTAAAACAGAATCATACCTACCTGAGCAAGGCATGAGCAGCTGGACCAAGACAAGGCAGGCAAGGAAGTCGAGCAGGAAGAAGTCCAGGTCACTTGCCATTTTCGTCTGATTCTATTTAAAAACAAAAGCAAAGCTACAGATCTGTACATACTTGTATATGTAAATGTCTCAAGAAGGTATAAAAAGATGTATGCCAAAGTGAAGATTGGAGGTTTAGCAAGTGAAAGGACATGTTGACCTTTTGTTCTCATTAGTTTTAAAACTATATTAATGCTTTAAATTTTAAAAATTTCATGTACTACTTAACAATTAATTATTGCTATGAGTAATTTTAGTGAGTGGAACTTATTAGATGCTCAGTAAATACTAACTCCTCAACAGTTTCCCCCAAAACAAAGGAGCTTGAGGCCCACAGTCACGGTACCTGCTGCTGGGGGTACCTGGGTCTGGCAATTGCCTCTGAGAACAAGGTCTGCAAGAGGTGTGGGGAGGAGTGAGAAGAAGGCAAGGGACACAGGTCTCTGTAGCTGGCTGTCTTTCTGCACCTGCCTGAGACTCGCACCTACCCTCTGAATAAACATTGCCTTTCACCCCATCTTCTGCTCCTCAAAACTGTTCTTTATGCTGCTGAGGTTGGGAGGGGATTATTATTATTGTTAGTTCTTGACCTAACAATTCTGTGCTGTCTTCAGAGTGAGAAATTAGTTTCTTTTTTTATTTTAGGATATTTACTTTTATTTTTCATGATTATAGACAATTTTGAAAATGAAGAAAAATATAAGGGAATAAAATTTTAAATTGTATGTAGTGGTAATCATATATTTTACTATTGCCAATGTAAATTTTTCTGCAAGGGCATTAACAGGGTATTCTTTGAGCCAAAAATTCCACCTATATAAATTACTGTTGAAGAAATAAAAATCAGAAATTAACTCAATGTTTAAGGCTACTGAACATGGTAAAATCAATAATAGTAAAATGTAACTACAGCTTAAATATACAAAATAAAGAAATAGTTAAATAAATAATGGAAAGGATAGTTTATGTTTTGAGGAAATGGAGAAGAGAAAGAAAAACAGATACTAACCCCTAAAAGATACTAAACAAAGTATAATGTATGGATCCAATATTGGTAAAATTATAAATAATCACTCTTCATTAAAACCTGAATTTCTTGTGGCTGCATGGAAATCCCTTTTAATGAGTGAACTATGCATTGTTTATCCATGCCCCACCTGTTGTATATGTATGCTGGTTCAGATTTTTCTATACAATAAATAGTTCTGAAATGCACACATTTATATATAAATCTTTAGGGCACATTTCTTTTTACAATCTCTTTGTATAGATGTCTTGTCTTGGCCAGAAAAGAGTTTAAGGGTCCTTTGCTCCTTTCTGACCATGATACATTCTTAAAAACATGCAGTTAGAATCTTTCTTCACTCAGGATGTCTCCCTTTCAATCCACCAAATCCCAACCTCTGTAAGTCCTCATTCTTTGCACTACTTCTCTGCTCTTCCCAGCATGCTCGCACGTGGCGTGGGTGCGCGCGCGTGCACACACACACACACACACACACACACACACAAAAGGTCCTCACTCCTTTCTCTGTCTGGGTACTTCCTGAATGCCTGCTTTCAGCTCGTCAGCCCCCTTTCTCCTCCCTGGCTCTAATCAATTTCCCTCACTTACCCCTTGGTATTCCCATCTGAGGATCACAGCCCACAGAATAAAGGTGATTAATAGTCCTCCATCCTTTCTATTATGGTTAAGAGGCTCTTATCTGGAAGAAAAGAAAAAGAAAGAAAGCAAAGACTGTTCACTGGGGTGAGAAACAGCAAGAGTCTGTCTTTGGAAGAATTAGTGTTTTGATTGGCTCAGAGGTGGTGTATCTCACCAGTTGCTGGGTAGAAACCCTTGGGGAAGGTTAGAATGAAAACTGAAACTACATTGAATTGTACCCATTGAAGAAAAATTCCAGGCCCTACCTCCCTTAGTGATTGCATTTCTTGGTCTTTACCTATTTAAATCATTCTTGTGGGTGTATATATATATAAGTATTTCTTCATATTCTTTTATACTTTCTTCTTATGCCTTTTACCTCATAATAGAAATGTCATCAGAATGGAGTGGAAAAATAAAAAGATTTTAATGTGTGAATAGAGAACAATGTGCATTAATTAAAATGCTACTGTGGTATTTACTAACATCTGCTTGCATGTAAATGGGTACATGGAGGAGGAGGATCTCTTACTACAGAGCCTAATGAAAGTAACAATGGAAAGAAAACCAGACACACTGCACCACTTTAAGCACCTCTGGCATCCAGGTCTAGGATCCATCATAATTTTCTGATTTCCAGAGTCAGTGCTGCTTGGCATGTTTTGCATTTTTCAGGAAATTCTTACTGCCACTGTTTCTGAGCATCTTCATTCACCCTCAGCTACTTGTTTGTGCTATAGTGTATTTTCATGTGTATTTGTTTCTCACTCTGCCAGTGTATTCATTGAGGTTAGACTCTAGATAGGCTGTGAATGCTGTCTCTGTACAAGATCTGAGGGACAAACTGGTTCTTCCTGTGACCTAAGACCTCCCAAGACACTTTATTTGGTTTGCAAGACAGTGATACACTCCTTAAAGCTCCTAGGGCTTAGATATGATCTGGGCTGATGGAATCTGATTATATTACAACAGTTTGAATTCAGGCTCTGTGGTTAAGATGGCTGGTCATTTGTATAATATTCATTCCCCACTTTTTCTTAGTAATAAGGCTTAATTTTCTTGTGCACTGCAATGTTCTCTTCCCCATGGAGATAGAGAAAATTAAGGGACTAAGTTTTAGCCAATGGTTTGTAGGTGAAGTTGTACCATTGTGCTTTTCCCAGATATCCTTAAAAGAGGAGGCTGAAACAGCTGGGAGACACACCCTACTTCCTTCTTCCTCATACCTAGTACATAGGCTTTGGACACAGAGGTACAGCAGCTGCCTTGTGCCCATAAGGCAACTTTGACAATGGAAGCCAAGTGCTGAGACAATAGAGAATGAAGACAGAGTAGGCTGGAGCATGGATGACATCCCTGAGATGCCAGACTAGCCCTGGACTGCCACTGTCTGAATTCATTGTACATGACAGGAAAATAAACTCTTGTTTTAGCCAATAGTATTTTTGGTCTCTTTTATCAGCAGGAAACAAAATTCTCCCTTCCCTTCTCCCCCTTCCCCACTAGTTTGTCATGAAACTTTCCAAACATATAGTAAAGGTGAAAGAATTTTTAGTGAATACCAATGTATCTACTACTTTGATCAGGGGTGGGGAATCTTTTCATGTTGGAAATCTGCATTAATTTAGCTGTAATCAAATAAGGCCACATTCAAGAAACTTCAGTTAGATATACTTAAAAATGTGCATTATTTTGTAAAAATCTAACTACTATGTACTTAATAATTTCAAAAATGAAAAATATTTGTTAATTTTAAAGTTAACTGATCTTTTAATGACATTGTTGTGTCTTCTTTTTGCTGGAAAGCATTGGAATATTTGGTTGCAGCATGGGGGTTTGCAGTTTCAGTTGATCCTCTAGATGAGTATCAGTCATTTGTAACCTTAAGGGTGTCTTGATTTGGGTTAGGTAGGAGAATGTAGATTTGCAGTAGTAAGTGGTTGAAAAGCAAGAAAGCATTTTTTAAGCACGTTGCCAAAGGTGTGGCTATTCTACTGAATTTTCCCATATTTCAATTGGATCTTTCTTAGCATCAAACAATGCCTTTAAAATGTCCTCTGCTGAGAGCTCAATCAATTTCATTTGTAGTTCATCAGGTGCCTTGGTGATACCAACGAGAAGCTGAAATGCTAATTTGAGTGTGATGTCATGATTATCAAAGTCAGTGACCATTTCATTGTATTCTCCAATTAATAGATCTATAACAGCTGCATATTCTTCAAATGATTCACATATATCATCCTGCTTATCAATGGCCTGTGTTAACTGGGGAAAACGTTCATCCAAAATTTCCTTTTGAAGAAGTATTTTGAAAAAAGATAGCTTTTTTTAAAGTGCTTGGATTTTTTGCCACATATCATACATAGACTGAGTTTTACCTTGCAAAGAAATATTCAAATCATTTTGATTTGATATGATATCACTCAGAAATGCTGCATTCCCATAGAAATCTTTCAATAATTCACATTGCTGATTCTGTTCTTAAAATTTAACTATCTGTTCTCTCAGAGATAAAATTGTGGCTAATACCTGTCCTTGCGATAACCAATGCACTTTAGAATGACATGGCAAATTCACACTGAATACCTCAGTGTTCAACTTCAGCATATTTAGGAAACTGATGATGCCGTGTTGCATTTGCAGGAATACAGTTAACAATACTTATAACTTGTTGCAAAGTGTCACTTATAATAGTAGCCTTAGCACAGAGATTTTAGTGATGCAAGATTTTATACAATGAAAAGAAATGAAAGCATCTGGATCTGTTAATACTTTTTTTTATCTGTACGATAAACTCTTCATGTTTTCCCATCATGGAAGATGCACTGTCTGTACAAACACTCAGTAAATTTACCAAATTCAGTCCAACTTCACCACATTGATCCTGAAAATTGTTGAAGTTATCTATTCTCCGTGTTCTATTGGCAAGAAAGCCCAAAGTTAGTAACACTTTGTGGCAAAGAAAATCTTCTGTTATTACCGGCATGAAGTATAAACCCTGTGTGGAGTCAGTAGCATCAGTTGATTCATCCAAAAAGATTGAATAATACATATTTTTCTTTTGAAGTATTGCATGAATTTGTTCTGTTAAGTTGAAGTCTAATTCATGCTGCCAGTCAGTTATAGTTCTCCTTGAAAGAGGCAGTTGTTTGTACTTTGAAATGTTATTGCAGTCTAAGCATCCTACAACTTTGACAATGCATACTTTCACAATTTCTACATCACTGAATGGCTTCCCTTTCTTCCCTGAGTATATAAGGTATATATAAGGTATATTGCTTCAGTCGCATTATTTCCAGGTCCTATTGCTGCTTGAAAGAATTGTCTTTGCTTTTGCTTTTTGTCTTTCAATTTCTGCAATGCAACCTTTTGTGCCTCTCCCTCTAACTTAAAATATTTGTTGTCTTTATGAGTGTTATAATGCTGAGGACCATTGATTTCTTTAATGTTGATATTGCAGTAACAGAAAGCAAGCAAATCATCTTATCTTTAGCAGAAACAAGATAATATTGTAATTCCCAATCCTCATTTAAAAAATCTGTTTTCTTCCTTCAGTGTTCTCTTGGTCTTCTTTGATGTGATAGGCTGTTAAGCAGACAGAATTAAAAATACTGTCAAGCTATGCAGCTATTCACAAATTCCACTTCAAACAGAGCACTGTTGTCAAAGCTGATAACAGACTGCTGGCATACTTGAATCCCATAAACTCTTGCCAACCAGCCTCTTGCAGTATTGGCACCAGTCAGGTAGGGGAAGTTAGAACTAAATCACGAGCATAGCAGCAGTCAATTTAACCCTAATGGCTTATTAATGTTCTAATTGTGCCATGTAGTCTGGGAGGATTATTTCATCGAAACTTATTTTAGTCTTTGGTATTTTAAATAGGTTCATTTTAAAAATAAAATAAAAATATAAAAGGCAAACAAAAATGTATAATACAAATAAAAGGATTTATTCTGTAAAATTTGGATTCAGTCAAAAGGCCATACTTAAGGACCTAGAAGGCCACATACGGCCTTAGGATCACAGGTTCCCCACCCCTGACCTAGATTGTACAAGTAACATTTTACCGAATTTTCTTACTTTATTGTAATGCATCCCTCTCTTCATCTCTTATACTTCCATCAATCCTTATTTAGTTTTTTGTTTGTTTTAATTTTAAAGTCAAAACCCATCAGAAGCTTTGCTGCTTGAAATTATATCTGTAATGTTATGAAGTAAGTAATGAGCTCTCTCCCTGATGTACATAAAAACCAATACTATGCCACCAGGTTTTGAAAAGAGAAAGGCTTTATTGCAAGTCAACTGGCAATACTCGGATCTGTCTTCCTGAACTGGTGTCTGGGGCAGGTTTTGTAGGAAGAGAGTAACAAGGCGTGATCTGATTGGATCTTGCAATGATGTGATGCTGGGAGGCATGATCTGACTGGATCACGCTGTGGGAGGTGATCCTGTGCTCGATCTGATTGGCTCATGGATCATGCAGTGAGGTGTCAGCATTCCTTGATGCAAGTACTTATGTTCCACCCATGGGTGTAGGCTTGGTTCATCTGGTCATGTTCAGCTTACATGGCCTTCAACTTGGGATCCATGGCAACTGAAAAACAACTCACCATTTTATTACACAAAATAAAAAGGACAGGTTCTATGTTTATAGTAAGAATGAAACATCTAAGTGCTACCTGGAGGATCCAAGTTACTTTGATATAGAAAAGCAGCCAAGGTGCTGAGATTCATAGAAGTTTCTGGGCCAGGTGTGGTGGCTCACACCCATAATTCTAGCATTTTGGAAGGCCGAGGCAGGAAGATCTCTCAAAGAGGCCAGGAGTTCAATACTCAACTTGGGCAACACAGTGTGAGACTCCCTCTCTTTAAAAAAATTAAAAAATTAGCTGGGTATGGTGGCCCATGCCTGTAGTCCCAGCTACTCAGGAGACTGAAGCAGCCCACTTGAGCTCAGGAGTTTGAGGTTGCTCATGATGATACCACTGCACCCCAGCTCAGGCAACAGAGTGAGACCCTGTCTCTAAAAAAGGAAAACAAAACAAAAAAAGAAGTATCTGGGCCCAATACTTCATATCTCTAACCTTGGTAGTTTCCAAAAAGACAGAGCTCTATGTCCACTTCTCATCCAGTCTTTTCCACAAAGCCCTGGGAGAGAAGTCTTGGGACAAACGGATGTGAAATGGGACAGACACAAATCCACTGATTTAACAAATTTCTATTGAGAACCTACCATCCAGTACATCTCAGGCACTGAAGTGTATAATCGGTGAGGAGAGGTTGCAGTATGGAGTAGGTAGGAGCACAGACTCTGATGCTAAGTTACCTGTGTGACCTTGGGCCAGTGACCCAAACTCTCTGTGCTTCAGTTTCCCTATCTGTAAAATAAGGATAATGATAGTACTTGACTTTTTGTGTTGCTGTTATGAGGATGAAATGAGATAATATAGGCAATTTACTTACGACAATGACTCAAAAAGAGTAAGTCATAAAGATGTATGCTAAGTAAAAAGTAAAACTTGATCCTCCTTCTCAGGGTTGTCAGGTTGGAAATATTCCTTGAGGAGAATGAAAAGACTCAAACGGACCCCAAAGGAATGCAAAATTGAAGGGTGGGCTTCGACTGTTAACTTTTGGAGATGGGCCTAATAGAGACCAAAAATAAGAGCAGACACTTCGTTCCTGTAGGAAATAGATAGGTATGTACATATACTTAAAAAATAATTTAAGTTGCTTTTGTCTAACAATTGCACTTTCAAGAATGTATCCAAATGACAAATGTAATTCTGAAATTTATTCTGTAGGAGTGATTAGAGCTATGCACAATTTACACACAAAGATGTTTATAGCAGTACTATTTGCAATATCAAAGAAAGAAAACCATCTTCTTATAAATACTATAATATTGGTGTTTAAGTAAAAAAAAGCATGTCATGGAACAATATATATAGCAAGGTCCAATTTTCATGGGATAAACTAAATGGGCATGTATTGGTATAAACATCTTAAAAGGTAAGAGAACATGCACTTAACTGCTGGTGAAGCACTATATTTCAAGCAGGTAGTTATTTATAGAAAAGAGAAGTAAACAAATTCACAAACTGGAATAGACATCATGAAAACTCTAAACTGAAAAGTGATATAAGGGTTGCTGAAATTGCTTGATGGAGGGTGTGTTAGATTCTTAGAGATGATCTGATGTGGCATTAGATGTAAGAATGTTAGATGTAAAGTAATGTCCCAGACCAGCAGGGTGTCCTGGAGAAGTGAGTCTTCTCTGTGAGCTTTATTTAGTATCTCCAGGTTTTTATGTGGGTTGAAATGAAATGAAGTCCTTGTATGAAAAGACTGTGAAATGGCAACATCTTCCTGTTATTGTTCTATTATGTAGAAATTAAAAACAGACACTGCTAGTGGGCATCTGCCTTTCTTTTTTTCAGTACCTTGTGAGAAGATCAAGGTGAGATATTCCTCTCCATCCGTCTTGTCCTTCCATCAGTATTTCTTAATCTCTGCTTTCCTTTGAGTTTCTTTTTCAGTTTCCAGCTGGGGTGGCAGCACCAGATGCACAATCCTAACAAGAGTCTATTGTGATGCATGGTCTTTCCTTGATTCTCTGCACCACTCAGCCCTGGAGCACCATATACTAGCCCCAGGCTTTGTCCAGCCCCTTGGAAAACTGGGAAGGAAATCAAAGCTCTGAGATCAAAGGTCAGAGGGGCTCAGCCTCCACTGCTGGCTGGGATGGGAGCTCTGGGGCAGTTGTCCCTAGAAGAAGCTCCTAAACCCCAGTGCAGAATTTTCCCAGGGAGGTTCAACTGAGAGAGTGTCTGAGTATTGACAGCCTCAGTGACAGATTGTCAGAGGGGTTGGGTGAGAGAACCAGAGGCAGAAGAAAGGTCAGAGGGGCTGAGAGAAGGAAGCTTGGGAGGAAGTGTCGATGTAGAATCATCAGTCACATGATGAAAGAGGTTCATAGTTCAAGAAGATTCCCATCTGGTGACGGGGATAGCACAGTAGGAAGAAGGATATGAGGAAAGTGGTGGCGTGATATTTATAGCATACAGTTCCATGCCCCAGAATCCATTTTGAGGTGACTCTGTGATTCTCCAAATCCTTTCTGAATTTTCTATACAAACCTCAAGCTCCCAGCAAGCCCTGTCCCTCACTTCTACTTTTCAGATATGTCTCCCCAAAGAGAAGGCTTATGGTCCAGCACACGAAGTTCAAGTAAAAACCTCCTGCTTTTTTCGGGAACATCCTGCTGTGTGTTTTTCCACCTCATGCTCAATGATCTTCAGAAGGAAAGATTTCAAAGTAGGCTGTATCTGGATCCAGAGTCACACTAGCTGCAGAAACAGCAAGAAACAAGAGAGTAGCAGCTCCACTATGGCATCTTGAGCCCTCAATGACTGAGAATAAGGGAGACAAGAAACTGACCCTAACCCATAAAACCCTCCTCCTTCTTCCTCAAAGCAGTTGGAGTGATAAGTATCTCCCCAAATGTCCTCAAGGTCATGCTTTGAAGAGCCCCTGGGAGAGGCAGACACTTTTATAAGTGGATGCTCCAGGTTCCTGAAATCTGGAGGTCCAGGTCCCTGGGAGCAGGGGTAGCTACTCAGTAATCCCCTCTTCTCACTCTGTCCCCTCATCTCCTACAGCATTTTGCACAAATCACTCTTCTGTCACTGCACTATTGTTTTTTGTTTCTCCTCTATACCAGACTAGGACTCTAAAAGGTAGAGACTGTTTGTTTATCTGTGTTCATCTTTGGGCCGGGTCCTGATGGTGAGAGACTCAAAAGACTCTTATGGAGGAAATTTGTATGTATTTACCAAATACTGCTTCTTTTTCTCCTAAGGACACAGTGAGATGATGTTTCCCAGGAGAAGAGTTAGCTACTTTCAAGCCTGGCCCATGAGAAGGCTTCTGCCCAATATTTCTACCATTTCCTCCCCATTTGCTGGCTGGATGCAGAGTAGGGTGGGGCCCTAGAAGGTCAGTGTGGAGCAGAGCTCTCACCTCCCATGTGATCTATCCTGAACTCTGAAGAGACAGAAAAATAAACTTTTATTATGTTTACATAATGAGGCTTTGGAGTTGTTTGTTACAATAGTTAGCCTACCCTGATGAAGATAAGGCAGGAACAGTTTTTATGGTGTTGTAAAGCAGTGATCCATCATCATGGCAGGCAGAGAAGGAAGGCTGTTCGCGTTGTGCGTTCTCTTTTCTGATACTTCACTTGTATGGCAGCAGGGACCTAGAGAGAAGCCAGTGGGAATATATTGTTCGGGGAAAGCAGAAGCAGGGGCTGCTTATGATGGGAGAACCTTGAGCTTGTTACATGGTGTGACAGACAGACTCTAGGGGGACCCTATGATCACTCACCCCCTCATGGGGTTCACACCTTTGTGTGCTCTCTTTCCTTGATAGTGGGCTGAACCTGTGACTTGCTGCTGACCAACAAAATACGGCAAAGTTGATGAGATGTCTCTTTCTTGATTATGGTATGTTGTATTAGTCTCTGTCTTGCTAGTTGACCCCCTCTAGGGCTTCTTTCTCCGTACCTGGCTTTGAAGAAGAAACCAGTCATGTTGGGAGGCCCACATAACAAGGAGCTGAAATAGCCTCCAGAATCTGAGAGCGGCCTCCAGAAACTGGGGCCCTCAGTCCTACAACTGTAATGAAATAAGACATGCCAACAACCTGAGTGATCTGGGAAGAACATTTTTTTCAGTTAATAATCCAGACAACACAGCCTGGCCAACACCTTGATTGCAGCTTTTTGAAACCCTGAAGTGAGAACCTCACTAACCTGTGCCTGGACTTCTGTCCATAGAAACTGTGACATGATAAATGTGTGCTGTTTTAAACCACTATGTGTGTAGTGATTTATCGTGCAGCAATAGATAACTAACACATTAGCTAAATGAAAAGGGACAGTGGCAAAAGATGAAGATATAGAAGAGCAAAAAGAATAATTTGCACTCCATCCTGACCTCTCAGCTGGACTGTGCTCTTCATATGCACCTGCCTACTCTGCATCTGCACGTGGGCCTCCCATCGGCTCGTTAACCCTGGTGTATCCAAAAGTGAACTTTCAATTCTATGCTGCCTCCTCCCCCTGCCTCTACAACCTACTTCTCTTCCAGTTTCCCCACCTCAGTAAATGGCAACTCCATCTGTACAGTTTCTTAGGACTGAAACCTTGTGATCACCCTTGATCCACTCCATTATTCACACCCCACATCTAAGACCATCGGCAAAGCCTTTTTGGTCTATCTTAAAAATAAGTGCCACATCAGACCATTTCTCACTACTTTACAGCTCCACCTTGGTACAAGTCATCCTCATGTTTCACCTGGATCAGTGCAGTTCCTCCCAGCTAGTCTTCAGGCTTCTATCCACCACCCCTACCCAGAGCCCAGTCTCAGTCTAGCATCCGAAGTGACTTCTTAAACCAAAAGTTAATCCACTGCCCCTCTGCTCAAACCCTTCTGTTGTTCCCCTCTCAAAAGCAAAAGCAAGGTCAGCAAGATGACTTTCAAGGTTGTATGTGATGTTGCCCTCAGACCCCTCTGACATCCTGCCCTCCCATTCCCCTGGTCACCCGTGTGCTCTAGCCACACCAGCCTCATTGCTAGTCTTCACACACTCCACATGTGCTTCTGCCTCTGCACTTCGGCAGTGCTGTTCCCCCTACTTGGAATGCTTTTCCCCCAGGTGTTCCTGTGCCTTGCTCCCCTTGCTCATCACCATGGTATTTTAAATTACAACTTCTGGTATTCTTTACTCTGATTTATTTATCTCCTGAGCACCTATCATCACGCAACACACCACACATATTACTTTTTATTTTGTTTGTTGTCTGTTTCCCACCACAACAAATCATGTTGTTTTGACTGGAGACTTTCTGTTTTGTTCATTTCTCTTCCCTCAGCACCTAGAATAGTGACTGGCACAGAGTTAGTGCTCATGGATCCTTGTTGAATTAATAAATAAAGTGAATAGAGAAGTCTGAGGAAAGCTGGAGAGGTGGGCGTCCAGGATGAGGGTGCAGAATTAGCCTGAGACAGGAGAAAGGACAGATCAAAGGGACAGGTGTAGGTTGTGGCACAGGGAGTCTGGGACCTGCCTCTTCTATTTTCTCTCTGAGGTGGGAGATTGTTTCACCATCTGAGATGTGGGTAAAGGATGTAGTGGTGAGGATAACGGTTAATATTCACTATCAAAGCTCTGTGCTGTGCTTTCCACACCTTATCTCATTTTTTAACATCTGCTCAGAGCAGTTGTTGTAATTAACTCTATTTCTAGAAGAGAAAAATAGAGTTGTAGAAAGGTTAAAGAACCTGTCTTGGTTTGTGTGAATGAGTAGAATAAATAGAGGTCAACCATCTGTGTTAACCAGGCAGAGGAAACAGGTGTAGAAACATGATACCACATGATGTGTTTGGGGCACTGCAGGCGGTGTGAATAGTCTGGCGTGGGGTGGCACATGTCAGGGACATCCAAAGTTAGAGCAAAAGGAGGAAGCCTGGATAGTTGAGTGCCTGTCATGCGGTAACGAGTCCAGGGAAGCTGGACTTTATCTTTGAGGCCAGTGTTTCTTCAGTGGAATTACAGAAAAAACTTGTTTAGACAAAAATTAATTTTTAGAATGCATCTGAAAATATATCTTCAAACTCCTGAGGGAGATGGGAACTAGTTTAAAAATGTAGGATTAAAGTTGAAATCTGTCATTAAGGAGGTCATTTGCCACTAATATAATGATAAACATAGCAGTTACCTTGGAAACTGGCACCTCTCTGCAATAATTGATTATAAAGATGGCAACCAGATGATACAGAGTCTTCTTAGGTTGTGTTTTCAGGTTAAAATTGACATTGAAATAATATTTTTTTTTTTTTTTTGAGACAGAGTCTCACTCTCTTGCCTGGGCTAGAGTGCCGTGGCATCAACCTAGCTCACAGCAACCTCAAACTCCTGGGCTCAAGCTATCCTCCTGCCTCAGCCTCCCAGGTAGCTGGGACTACAGGCATGTGCCACTGTGCCTGGCTAATTTTTTCTATTTTTAGTTGTTTGGCTAATTTCTTTCTATTTATAGTAGAGACGGGGCCTCGCTTTTGCTCAAGTTGGTCTCGAACTCCTGAGTTCAAGCAGTCCTCCCACTTCGACCTCCCAGAGTGCTAGGATTACAGGTGTGAGCCACCGCACCCGGCCTGAAACAATTTTTTTAAAAATTTTTAATTTTTTTAGAACTTATGAATCTCCATAGCATCCCCCACCCCAATAAGACTGCGGGACACAATGGAAATCCACAGAAGGTCTGGGAACTCAGGGGAATATAACCAGATTTCTCTTTCAGCAAGTTTACTCTGAAACTCCATGCTATAGTAAACACTGTAATAGCTTTTAAGAAGCAATGTGTTGTCCATGCTCATGCTGGTTGTTTTTCGGATTTCCTGTCTGTCTTCTGATGCTTATTTAAACTAAAGGCCTTAAAAGGAAAAGGGCAGCAGTCACTCTTGGGGTAAGGGAAGGAGAACCCCAAGTGTCTTTTTGGTGGCTGTCATTGAGACAAGGGCCATGGTAAACTGAACCTCAGGAATCTGTGATAAAAGAAGAAAGAAAACATTGGGGGAGTGGTCCATGCTTGTGAAGGGTCCCTAAGAAAGGACTTGCCTGCTTAGGGGT
This sequence comes from Propithecus coquereli, assembly GCF_000956105.1. Classification (NCBI taxonomy): domain Eukaryota; kingdom Metazoa; phylum Chordata; class Mammalia; order Primates; family Indriidae; genus Propithecus; species Propithecus coquereli. The sequence continues at coordinate 1,286,668 of NW_012137303.1, forward strand.
AGGAAAGGAGCCCACTTGAATGGATGTCGGCACCACTGACCAAGCAAAGGAAGAAGGAGGATGAGCAGGTCGGCAGAAGAGGATATGGAGTTCAATGTTGGACGCAGGTTTGGAAAGACTCTGGGGCATCCCCATGGTGAGAGCCAGGAGATATAAGGGCTAAAACTTCAAACTGTGTAAGAGTGAGCAAGGCCTCAGGGGAAAGAATCAGGACAAAGACACCTATTAAATGGGCAGGTAAAGTCTTAAATTAAAAAGAATACAATTTACTCACTATCCATTTTCTGGGCTTTTCTCCAGCCTGAAGTAAAACAAAGAAATCTCATGTGATAATTGGCATGTGACATGGCCTCAAATCATACACAAAGGAGAAGGAAGCACAGAGCTTACCCAGCTCTCTTTGGAATTTCTCTGCAAAAGGACAAGAAATTAATCAGCACCATCCACAATAGACGAGCCAGGTCTATTTGGCCAAGAACCCTCTGGAGGCCGCCTTTCCTGCTCTGTGCACAGGGACTCCTGTGAACTATCCCAGAACATGGAGTTCCAGGTCCCAGTCAGGATTACAGCTTGAATGAAGTAAATGGGGGAGGATTGGCTCAGCGTTGAACAAGGATTATGAAGTGAAGAAAGACTGCATTAGAACCCTCAGTAAAAAGACCCTCTTGATCTGCTTCATGTCTGTCCTCTCCCTTTTCATCTCTCCAATCCCCTTTCCTGCAGTCTTCTTTGGAGTTCACTGCCTTTTCTTTGGAATTCACTGCCTTATCTCCTGATGGCTTTACCTTTGGTCCAGCATTCCTGCTCTTTCTCCCAGTGACATTTCCAGATGAAGCGAAGCACACCCACTAGAAGTGTCAGCGCAAGCAAGAGTGAGATCTGAGCTGCTACCCAAGGCAAGTCCTTCAGGAAGAGAGTGCATATGTTGCGATTGCTGAGCATTATTCCTGTGGAGAAACACAGGAAAGGGCCAAGGGCTGGGAGGTGCTGGAGCAGCATGGAGGATGCCTCAAGGACCCCCTGAGATTCCTGGTCCAGCCCAACAGCAAGGAGGGGCCTGGCCAGGACAGTGACTCCAGCTTTGCTCCATTCTCTCCTACAGGATCGTTGAAAAACCAAGAAACCTTGAGAATCATTTTTTAAAAAGTCTCTGGTACCTGGCAGTACGTCAGAAAGACAAAATCACCCCTGAAATATAGAACTGAAATTGGGATCCTGAGGAATGACTGGAAATTATTCCACTTTCCTCTAGTCATGAGCAGAGAAGCTTTCCACTGAGAATTACCTTGAACTTGGGAGCCCTTCAAGTTAATGCACTTGTTGAGTGAAGTGTTTTTGGTACGGAAAGGGGCTACAGTAGGAACTGGAAGACCTGAGTACCAGTCCCAGTTCCACCACTTCCTCTATGTGTGGTTTCAGACAAATTACCCAGCATCTCTCCATCTTGATTCTCACCCATAAAATGGAGAGTTCAATGATATTACCTGTGCTATCAACACTGCCAGATCAATTTAAAATAACTGTGAGAAAAGACCCTATCTAAATGAACTTTTTTGCATATGTTTCTTTTGAATTTTCCTTAGCAACCAGCCCATGCTAGTCATTTAGTAAGCACCCAATAAATAATGTGAATTGAAAAAAATGAGAGTTTTGACCCTGTTTTCTATCACAAAAAGGAGTCTATATAAGTGAAAATCCTTTTTAAAGATGTTTTGCAATTTGAAATATGATATGGGTAGAAAAAGTTAAATTAATAAATAGAAACTACCCATAAAGCCAGAACAGAGAAATAAAAGTACATAAATGTGTACAAAGATGGGACTTCCCTGGAGCCCATGCTGGACAGAAGAAGGCAGGTGAGGATGCTATTTAAAAAGGAGTATGCATGTATGTAGTTTTCTCTCTTCCTCTTAGGGCCTTTGCAAGTGGTCCAGATCATTTCTGGAAATCCCTTTTTGGTCTTCTTTAGCACTACTTAAGCAGTATTTCTGGGGAAATGTCTGTTCATCTACTTAATATTTAATCTAATATTTGCTGCCTTAGTGTGAACTACCATAGCCTGTTTTGTGCTCAACACTATGAAAAACAGGAATTGATAGTAGGAGAATATACTTTGCTTTGTGTGAGACGAATTGTTTAAGATTAGAGATTAGAGAAAAATGTGCTCTCTCTGATTCTAACTGATGCTATTTGCTTCTGTGACCGTGCTTGCTTTTCGTTGTTTGTTAAATGCAGTTAATCAGAAACAGGAATAAGAGCAGGAGTGACTCCATGACAGGCTGAACTTCCTGGAGTAGGCCTAAGTTTCGGTTTTCCCGAAACGACGCCACCCTTTCCCCCCCCTCCCCCAAATGACGCTGACCACAATTGGCGCCTGCGCGAAAATTCCGAGGCTTGGAGCCACTTTTAAAGGAACCAATCAGGAGCCAACACGATCAGCCACTTTTAAAGGAACCAATGAACTAAGGAGGGGAGGAGGGGAAGGTGTGCCCAGCGTGTCATATGAAACCTGTGTGTCCTGCGTAAAACAGAAAGAGGTATAAAAGCTTAGCCTCTACCCCAAGGCGGGGTCCTAGCCCTTAGAAGAGGCCACTGCATTGGTTCTTTGGGACTTGGACCCTAGCTCGAGCTAACCAATAAACTCCTTTACCATTTGCAGCCTCGGTGACTCTGCCTCTCTGTTCCTGGGGCTGAGGGGAACTGGCTCTAACAACTATAGAGGAGAAAGAAAGAAACAAACAAGAACTGTCAGGGAAAATTTTGAAAGACTCTAAAATGGTCAAAAAAACATGATTTGGTATCTTGTCTTTTCAACGGATTACGGGCATTGCCTAGCAGACCTCACGCTGGGTATATCTGATTCTACAGGAATATGCCCTTCTATTTCTTGGCTATTTTACGACTCTGAAGAGATACCAGTCTCTTCACACTTGATTCCACAAGTCCTTACCCCTTGAAAAAAATGTCTGACGATCATTTTTTGATTTTCTGGGAACTGCTACTGCATTGGAATAGTAAAATCGTCAAAATCTCTATGGAGACACTACAGGTCACACACAGATGTCTTGGGATCTCATTTCAGATCTGACACTAAACTGTGATCTGGAGCTAGTCTCTTAAACTGGTTGGACTTCAGTTCCACTGTACCCTGCATGGCTGGACTTCACTAGATTACCTGCAAGGCCCTTGCCATTTCTGATTTTTTAATTTTGTGATTCTTCCTGTATCCCTCCCTCCATAATAGTTCTGGGAGTATTGCCTGATGTTGTAACAAATATATTTCAAAAATTCAGTGGCTTAACCCAAAACCATTGATTTCTTCTCACATAATTGTCAATGCAATTGTTCCCTCTCGTCAGGCAGGTTTCATTGGTGCCGCTTCTTTCTGCAGGACAGTTCTCCAGGTGGCCTTGGACTGACCCATTTCTCCCCCATTTCTGGCTTGTAGTTCTCAACAATATAACTGTAGAATGTGCTGGGAATGCAACATTCTGAGATAGGGAGGAACTGCCTGAAACAGCCTGTTTCTGCCCCTCTTAAGGAATGAAACATCTTGAATTAGGGAGGAACTGCCTAGGACAGCCTGGGCTTTGTTCCTTTGTCCCTGGAAGTAGGATGTCTTTCAAAGGTTTAGCTTCACGTGGCCCCTGAGGTATATGATCTGGGTGGGCTGCCTTTCAGGGTCCCTCAGCTGTGGTACTAGTAGGGAGTGTGCAGTCGAGGCTCTATCTACCCTGGGCAGCTTTCCTGAGCCTTGGAGAACCCACACAAAATGGATGCTAGCCTTCTTTTGTCTCTTGCTGCCTGTCTGTAAGTAATTAATCTGCTTCATGTATGTTCTGTCTCACCAGACTCGGACAAGTTGATAACGAGTGCATGGTGAATCTGCTTCACAAAATCGTTTTAATGAGCAGCGTACTGTCTGACAGAACCATGGCTTATTGGTGAAGCAGGAGGAGTGATACTCCCCAGCACACAGCCCAGAGCAGAGACATCAATCTGGGAGTGCAGGGGCTGGACATGCAGCTGGATGATTTACGGCAGCGGTCCCCAACCTTTCTGGCATGAGGGACATGGAAGACAATTTTTCCACCCACTGGGGGTGGGGTGCATGGTTTGGGGATAATTCAAATGCATTTATTGTGCACTTTATTTCTATCATTATTACATCATAATATATAATGAAATAATTATACAACTCACCATAATGCACAATCAATGACAACCCTGAACTTGTTTTCCTGTAACTAATGCTGCTGCTGATCTGACAGGAGGCAGAGCTCAGGCTGTGACATGAGCAATGGGGAGGGGCTGTAAATACAGATGAAGCTTCACTCTTCTCTCGCTGGCCCACTGCTCACCTCCTGCTGTGTGTGGCCTGGCTCCTAACAGGCCACCAACCAGTACTGGTCCATGGCATGGGGGTTGGAGACTGCAGATTTATAGGGAAGGAAGGATGATAAATGGGACATAGGTCACCCCCCAACCCAGTGGCTGTGAGTGAGCTGGCTGCATGGACTGAGGCACAAAGAAATCCCCTGCTTCTTGGGCACTTATGTGATTGCTCCTTCCCTGGGGCCAGAAAACTCAGAAAATGGAAACCCAGGCGGACCCAAAGGACCCTGAGAGGGAATAAGAAAGAGGTCCTCAGGTGGTCCCTGAGGCATCTGGGAAGGAACCAACACAAGTGATAAGGGCATTTAAAGGATATGGAGAAAGGCTGGGCAAGTCTTATGCTGCCTGGTTGCTGTGTGTGTTTGATAAAGGAAAATTGCAGATCCAAATGTCTCTGGCTGAACGGTGCAGTTAGGAATGGGGCTAAAGTCTCCAGTTTCCCACTGGAGGCCAATGACCCTATACTCCTGTCAAGACAAAAAAAGGAAAAAAAAAGAAAAATTCAGACTTTTCTGGGGTTCTTAGATACTGGAGCCCACGTGACAATATTTCCAGGTCACCGTAAGGGAAAAATTAAACTGATAAAGTCAGGAGGCTCGGGGACAAAAGCAGTGACCTATGGTGCTTATCTGCTTGTTGTGGGTGGGGACTTTTGAGCCATTTTGAGTGCTGGTGACCGGTGGTTTCCATGGCTGAGTGTATTATAGGCGTTGACATTTGAGGTGCAGGACATCACTACTGCCCGAGGAGTATGCCCCTTCACAGCTAAGAATTTGAGCCATAACAGTAGGGCATATCCACATCCGCCTGCCACCTGAGATACCCAAGCCCCAAGAGATTATTTAACAAAAGTTGAAAAAAATTTCTGCAACTAAATGCAGAACAGGACATTATTGTGTTAATTCAAGACTTGCTACAGATAAAAATGTAACAGACCAGTTTGGCAGGTCAAAAAGTCCTGTGGGGCATGGAGACTAATAATGGACTGTCAACAGGCTAAATGCCAAGGCCACTTGGGTAGGAAGTCAGAAAAGTATTCTACATAATAATAAGCAAAAATTTTTAATCCTAGAGACATACACTAATAAAAAGGTGGCCCAACAGCTGGTAGGTATCCATGGGTACTGGAGTACTGGAGATAGCATATACCCCTCCTGGGTGTTCTTTTGGCCCTCTTAGTCAAGAGGATCAGATCAATGAAGCCAACAAACTTGAGCGGGGCCCTTTATAGCAGCAGGCCTTGGAAGTCATTAAATAAGCCATGGCCCAGGCACTACCTTTAAAACCTTTAGAATCTGCTAGCCTGGTAGAATTACAGTAATTCCCCCTTACCCTCAGGGGTTAGATTTCAAGACCACCAGTGAATACCTGAAACTGCAAATAGCACTGAACCCCATATAGGGTATTTTTTTCCTCTATACAGACACACCTATGATAAAGTTTAATTTATAAATTAGGCACAATAAGAGATTAACAGCAACAATAATAAAATAGAACAATTATAACAATACACTGTAATTAAAGTGTACTGTTACAGAGACCATGTGAAAGTGGTCTCTCTCTCTCTCTCTCTCAAAATATCTTATTGTACAGTACTGACCCTTCTCCTTCTTGTACGATGTGAGATGATTAAATGCCTACATGATGAGATGAATTGAGATGAATGACATAGGCATTGTGATGTAGTCTTAGGCTACTATTAACCTTCTGATGATACATCAGAAGGATTATCTGCTTGGGCGATCCTGGATCACTGAGCCAGGACAATGTCTGTGGGTGGATGTCAGGAGCAGACAATGTTGATGACTAATGGGTGGGTAGCATATGCAGCGTGGATATGCAGGACAAAGGGATGAGTCATATGCCAGGCAGTACAAAGCAGGTAAGAATTCATCACCTTACTCAGAGTGGCTCGAAACTTAAAATTTACAAACTGTTTATTTCTGGAATTTTTCATTTGATATTTTCAGACTGAGATTAACTGAAACCTCAGAAAGCAAAACTGTGGATAAGGTAGGACTACTGCACAGGTATCCTCACCCCCATGCCTGCTGATTTGAGTCTGTGGTAACAGAAAATTGCCACTGGGGTACACCAGCCTCTCATTATTTAGACATTTAAACTGCCTAAGGCAGCCACCATGTAGTCCCCTTTTGAATGGCAACTGTATACACATACACCCAGTACAGAGTAAATGATACTACCACTATCTTTTTACAATAATAGTTACTCCTTGTCACTAATCAGAGGGAGGACTATTTTAGGTAGGTCTGAGGTTCCCCATTTTGGAGATCAGAGCAGCTTAATCATCTCACTGAGCATGAAGGTAGGAAAGGAACAGAAGGAGAAAGGGCTCTTGCTCACCCACCCCAGAGAATGTGTTATGTTAACATCAGGATTAATTCCAGGGCATGATTTGGTTACAGGTTAATCTGGGGTGAGAAGATTCCCTTAGACCTGAAAATATGTTTCTAACCTGCTTGCTATTGCCTGGAGTCTATTTAATGAGGGAGGCAGCCTTTTATTCCACAATTAGAAATGAAAGATTTCAGATGCAATGTAAAATAAGTAGAGCAAATGAGTTTTTAAGTCATAGGCAAATAATGATGATTTCTTATGCACTTACTTTTTCTTTCTCTCTGTCTCTCCTTATTCAACCAATGGTTTGGGCATCTACCCCTGTCTTCTAGGCATTAACTCCATTCCTTTAAGTATGCAAATGCGAAATAAATAAGGGCCTTGCCTTGCAGAGTTTATCTGATAAGGGGTAGGGTTAAAAAGTCAGCAGGGACTGGACATCTGAAACTGAGTAACCAGGAGGAGACTGGATATCATGAAGTTGAACTTCTCAAATTCCACAGACAGACCTCAGGTACTTTTGTAGTTTTGAAACAAACAGAAATGGGGTTTAACGGTATGTGCCTCATTCAGCAGGTGTAGGAGCCTTTACAAGTTCTCTGAATCCTTCTGTCAGCTGGAAATTACTATCCCAGGAGCTGAGACTAACATTTCTTCAGAACACCTTTCCTTTAAACAGTGTCTAACATATATTTGTGGAATGGATCAATGAATGATGTACTTTTCTTCCCAAATGAATTCTTATGTTTCATGGCCTGCCTTTTTATGGTTCAACAATGTTAACTAGAAGGGTTTTCATGCCATTTTTTTCCATTCTATTTTTAAAGTTTTTGTTATGGAAGTTTTTAAGCAACACAGAGTAGAGACAATAGTAGAAACTCCCTCATGTGCCCATGAAGAGATGGAAAATCTTCCCACTTTTCTTCCCACACACTATACAATTTTACCCATAAGCATTTTACAGTGAATCTCTAATAGATAAAGATTTTTTTCATAACCACAGTGCCTTTATGATATTGTAAAATTAATACATAGTTCCTTCAAATCGTCTAAAGCTGGTCATATACAAATTTCCCTAGTCTCAAAATGTATTTTTACAATCGATTTGTTCACATTAGGGCCCAAACAAAGTCAGACCACTGTAATTTAAAGCACACCACAGTCAATGGTGTGGAGGATGAGAATGAAATCTAATTTTATTAACTGCTAAATATTGGCTTACATTGTTACAGGCACTATGCTTGTATGTGTTTTTTTTTGAGACAGAGTCTCACTGTGTTGCCCAGGCTAGAGTGCCGTGGCGTCATCCTAGCTCACAGCAACCTCAAACTCCTGGGTTCAAGCAATCCTTCTGCCTCAGCCTCCTGAGTAGCTGGGACTACAGGCATGTGCTAATTTTTTCTATGTATTTTTAGTTGTCCAATTAATTTCTTTGTATTTTTAGTAGAGACGGGGTCTCGCTCTTGCTCCGGCTGGTTTTGAACTCCTGAGCTTAAACAATCCGCCTGCCTCGGCCTCCCAGAGTGCTAGGATCACAGGCGTGAGCCACCGTATGCTTGTGTTTTATGTATGTGTTATCTCATTTAATCCTCAAAACATCATTTTTAAACAGTTAATGATGACTTTATTCTACAGATGAGAAATGTGAAGCTCAGAGAAGTTAAGTAACCTGCCTTAGGTCACTTAAAGATGAACAGATTTCTGGGATTTAAAGCCAGGTCTGTCTCATCCCAAAGTTTCTGTTCATAACTCCTAAGTTGTGCTGACTATGCACAATAATAGAGAAAACAGTGGATCATTACTCAGGTCATAGATGTTATAAAACAAACCGTGAAGGAAAACATTTTGACTTTTATGAAAGTAATGTAGGAAGGTGTTATGCCATTTGTTATTTGTGAGTGTAGGAACCAAAGTGTTCCACTTGGCCCTCTGAACTTTTGCTGAAAAATCAGCTCACAAAAGGCAGATTAATTGGAGAAAAGACATATAAATTTATTTAACTTGTATACACAGGAGCCTTTAGCATGAAGACCCAACCCCCCAATGGGGTACAAAAGATTATGTGCCATCTTGAGGTTACAGAAAGAAGGGGGACTTGGATCCTGGCAAAACAGGTTTTGGGAAGAGGGAGAAGAAGAATTCTATTGAGGGGAAATACATGATTACTAGGGAGAATTCAATGGGCTTAAAGAACATACAACAGTCTTGACAATGGTTTGTGACAAAATTCTGTCTAAGTTTGTTGACAGACTTTTTAGTCTTTCTTCCTGAAATATGGGTTCAGTAAATGAACTTAGGGAAGGGACCAGAGGTAATTTTTTTTTCTTTGGTAAGTCTAAACTTTAGGCAGATAAGGAACTTATAGAGAACAACTTTATCCCATGCTTTGGGAGAGATGGTGGTGGTGGGGATTGATGGTTGGAGGGTGGGAATGTCAGAGGAACTTTGAGGCTTCTTTAGTTCAGCATGTACAAAGCACCATATTTTGGGGTATACATTTCCAAGCCCCAGCATGAGTAAAATGTAACATAATAGTTAACACTAGACTGTAAACTCTATGCTTAACTTCTAGTAATGACCAGCAGAAAAGTTCGAACAGCATTTGTTGAGTGAACATGCATCATTCAATACATGTCAGATTACCTTATTGGTAAATTTTAGTTGAATTATAAAGTTTGAGTTTTGGAAAGACTCGTAAAGCTCGGCTTAGTTGCCCACAAAGGGCACAAACTCTCTCAACTATATCTTTTATGGCAGCTATCAGATCTCTGCTTAATCATTCCCAAAATGGGGAGCTCATTACCTCACAAAATGGACAAGGCTAATTGTGAGAAAGTTCTTTCTCCTACAGAGCAAGATCTTCCTCTCTGTACCTTTACCTTTTGTTTGTAGTTCTGCTCTATAGAGCTAAAAAAGTTAATGCAATCCTCAAATATAGCTCCAAATGTTTTGGTTACAGTAATAAATTATCTCTATTTCTCTCTGTATTGCTAACATTTACAGAGCCCTTAGTAAAGCCTATACATGTAGTAACTTATTTGTTTCTGTCAACCAAAAAAAAAAAAAAAAAAAGAAATTCACAGATAAATATCTCCAAATATGTTGAATTTATTTGGGAATTAGAAATGAGAATTATGACCCCAGATGCAGAGCTATGCCAAGCCACATATGCATCTGAAGAGGAAAAGGTGAAGGAAACTTGTATTAGCAAAAAGGGAAGTCCACATAAGCTGCTTGAAAACATAGTCTATTGATTTCAAAGACTCAAAGCCAGAGTTGGCCTCAGTTCATTGGTGATGCCGTTACTGAGCAGTGTTCTTTTGAGAGTATCTTATCTGATTTGCTGCAGTCCTAAAGAAAGAATTTCTCATGGGATTATTTTAGAAAGTCCTTGAGACAGTCTTTATCTCAGATATACAAGCATGAATCCTCCCCCTTCGTGATTTAAGCCTGGCTCTGGTTTGTTTGGATCGGACAAAAAGTGATTTCATCCTGGTATCTGCGACTTTCACATTCCTCACTAGAACCACAGGAGGTGGGGCTACTGTCCCCAGTTGAGGGATGAGGAGGCTTCTTAAAACGCTCCCTGATCACTCCCTCCTCTTCACCCCACTTTATCTCTCTTCTGAGCGTAATTTTTCTTCGTGAAATTTAAGTCTCTGTCCGACATACTAAATATGTTACTTATTCTCTCTCTCCCACTAGCATGGCCAACTCCTTGAGGGCAGACTTTGGTTGAATTTTGTGTAATGCTCTGTCCCTTTGCCTGTGTCTGAGCTCCGACATAAGGATTGCACCATGTGGTGACACGTTATTCAGAGATCTCAGAATTACCACAGAAATGGATTTAATAAAGCTGTAATATGTAGTAAAGATCCATTAGTCTTGACACTCGCCCAATGTTTATGTTGTCACATAGAAAGTATGTTTTATATTAAAAACAAATGACAACATTTCAGGTTGAAAATAAAATAAAATGTGGACATCAGTCACTAACTGGGCTGTTACTGTGAGGAAAGAATGAGACAGTAACTGTAACACATTGTAAAATGTATAAAGTATCCTACAAATGTCACTAACTGCGTCCAGTGAATTTTTTCCCTTCAGTAATTTGCTTCCCCTCCCCCCTCCTTTTCCCCTTTCCTCTCACAAGTTCTCTTCCCTCTCCTAGCCCTCCTCTCCCTTCCTCTTTCTTTCTCCCTGCCCTTCCTCCCACTCCTCCTCCCTCCCCGCTTCTTCCACTCCTCCCGCCTCTCCTTCCTCTCTTTTCCGGGGTGATCATCGCCGGATTCTCGCGCCCCCTGGTGGCCGCTGAGCGCCGCTGCCTGTGCTGGGTGCCCGAGAGACAGACTCAAGCTGGCAAGCCACACAAACCGAGCGGCCTGTAGATGGGCAAGCCGAGGGCTGTGCACAGTGGTAATCCCAGGAACTGAAAAGACGTGTGTGCTGCCCACAAGAATGTTTATAATACAGTTAGAAGGCCTTATGAATATGTTTGAATTCTGTAGACCATAACCTCAGGAGTGAAATTTTGCACGTTTATTTGAATATAAACTGAGCCTGATTTCCATCCCCAGGCCCTTTCCTACTTAATGGCAGATCCTTCATCTTAGTCAAATCAGGCAACTTCTAAGTCAATGGACTTCGACTTCATCTGGGTCAATTCAGGACTTTATCAATTAATGTTGGGCCTCCCCTTTTCCTCAGAATGGTATCTCACTTTGGGGATGAAGTTTTAACAAACTACATCTCCAGCAAATCAGATGCAGCCACGTGGGATGTGGAAGATAGAAATGAGGCAGGGGCTGCATTTCTGCTATTTCAAGCGTTGTTTGGTTTCCCTGTGTAGTGTTAGCAGAGCCCTTAGTGATCTGTCATTGATTTTTAAGAATTGAGAGGCAGGCTGTAAGGCATCTGTTTTGCTGGTGCCGATGCAGGTGCTGCACGTATCTGAACCTGGCAGCAAGCAGGGGCTTTCTGATGGTGGTGATGCCTTTGTTTGCAGCAGCAGCATTGTAGTACAGTTACAGTGCTGTACTACAGGAGCTTCCTTGGTGGTCCGGTTCTGCAATGTGGCATTGGAAGTCAGTTCTGAATGCTCATTGTAGAGAGTACTTGTTATAAATCGCTTCCTATTTAAACAACCTAAAGTATAGACACTCTACAAATCAACCTTGACCGACACAGGAGACAACTCCTGTCCGTGTATTGTCATCAAGTATCAAGATTCTTTCCATCTTAATATTTCACAAGCTTAGCTTGTCAGCTTAGCTCTCTTCATGGTCACAAGAAGGCTCCAGTTGCCACTAGGATTATCCCAGGCATAGTAACATCCAACAGAGGAATTTTGTTTGCCTGTTTGTTTGAATTGTTTTGCTAACCGAGAAATATCCCTTAAGTCTAGAAAAGTGCCTGGCATGTAGTATGCCAACAACAAATATTTGGTGGATGAATAAATGAATGGATGGGTTGCTGATCTAGAACCACAAAAGAGCCCGTTTATTTTTCTGCTGATTAAGAAGGATATAGTGGCCTACGCTCTCCCCCAAATGGAAAAAGTGTTTCTTTTAAAGTAAAACACAAGTACACAAAGCACAGGTTGAGTTTTTACATGCTAATACTTTTGCTGCTGACAATGTAACTCAAGCTCAGTTAAGAAGGAAAAAAAAGGAATACATCATATTATTATAAGGATACAATGGTGACTATGGAACTCAAGCACATAGCTCTAGTAGGACATCGGTTTAGGACTGGGAACTTGGACAGAGGCGGTGAGCCAGCGGGCAGATGGATCAGCTGGGACTAGGAGCCACCCTACGCTCAGGTCTTCCATATGCTGTCCCTGGGCAACAGTGCATGCTGGAAGGCACTGGATCCTTCTGGCTATCCAGACCTGTGCTGCCCCCATAATGACAAAGAAATTCTGGAGATGCCTCTGACACTTAGACAGAGCAGCTGTCTCTGTCTCTAAGAAAATACCTTCTTCTGGTCCAGGGGTCTGGACCCTTTTTTCTGTAAAGGGCTAGATATTACATACTTTTGGCTTTCTGAGCCCTCCCTCCAGTGTCTTTCATAACTACCCTTGTAGTGTAGCCATAAATAAATGGACATGGCTGTGTCTCAATAAAATCTTACTTATAGGCAATGAAATTTGAATTTCATATAATTTTGATGTGGCACAGATTATTATTCTCTTTTCATTTATAGTCAACTGTCTAAAAATGTAAAAACAGCTGTGGGCAGTACAAAAACAGGCCGCAGGCTGGATTTGGCCTACCGGTGTGTTTGCTGACCTTTAATCTACTGTAATGACTGTTGGATATTCAAGACCTTTCCTGAGGCCTGGTATTTAAACTCTACAAATATATATATATTCATGAGTGTTTTGTTAAAATAAAGGAAATCTAGTGAAGGAATTGACCTTTAACCAATCATGGGCTGGCTCTTTGTTAAGGTGCTTTACACTTAATACAAACCAACAAAAATCCTACTACCAAACTATGAAACTATCCTCCTATCAAAATATCACTCTTTCATAAGTAAATTACTACTGTATTTATACCTGGGACATGGTATGTGTTTGACTACATCCTAGAAAGGAAAAGTTTTTTATTCAATTGAATATTTATAATTTGTTGTTCCCTATGATTTTTATGCTATAAACTTAGATACTTCTATAAATACATATAAAATGTAACATCGTGTTATACTAGAATTCTTATCATTGTAAACTGCATATTAGAAGGAATTGGTCCAAAAGGCAAACTCTAATGAGAAGAATGATTTATAGACGCATTCAAACATTTTTTAATAGATTTAATACTTTGACCATAACAGGGAGGGATATTGTGTCAATCAAGTTGTCTTTTTCAGATTCAGTCCCCATCTTTCCTTTACTCTGCTTAGTATTACAAAAAAAAAAAATGCATTTCCCAGGCACCCTTGCCTTCTGCATTCTGGGTAGGATTAGCCAATGAGAGAACTGACAAAAGATTGGAATTCAAGAGGAACACAGAAGCCAGGATATTTCTCCTTTTTCTCTGCTTTCTGTAGCATTTCCTGCAAGAGCTGCATCCATTCAGGGTTTGAGTTCCTCCCTCTGGAATTCTAGCTCCTGCCGGTCATTCTCCGGGGAAAACTGTCAATGTTCTAGCTCCCTCTTCCTATTGTCTGTCCATCCCTAGGGGTGATAACAGCTTCTTGCTGTTGCTAATTTCTGGGTTACCCACCTGTGAACCCCTATCCTGGCAGTCAGTTCATTTTGCTGTCTCTGATAATGTCTTATAAATTCAGCCCAGACCATATCCTCCTTGCAGAAAGGTAAAGCCATCTCTTATATGAAATCTTACCTCAAATAACAGGCTCCCTGACTCTTTAGCTTAAACTTTAATTTTCTCTTCTGTAAAATGAGGCTACTGACATTGTCAGTAAGGTCAGTAAAGTCCACTGACCAAAGACCTCCAGGAATATACCTATGGTCCAACAAAGTTAGGTTTATTTAACTTGCTGTGGCAAGGGAGCATGCACGCTAGTGGAATAGTAGGGCATCTAGGTAGGAGGGAGTTGGGAGAAGCTTACTTTCTAAGGAGGGTGTAAGGGAATTGGACACCAGCTCTGGATTGGGTGTTGTCAGGAAGTGGGGCAATTCGGTGACTGTGGGTATTCTTGTAATTTCTACCTAGGAACAAGGGAATTAAAGTGGGGCTGGGTTGTCACTGGCAAGAAATCACAGTCAATCTATTATGCTGGAAAAGGAAATATTTACTTTCTTTAATGCTTGCAGAATGTCCTTATCTCTTTCCTGTTTTATACATAGTTATGGAATAATCTTATCTTCATCTCCTTTCACTGAAGTAACAGAGTGGTCTTATCTGATTATTATTTGTCCTGTAAAGAATTGTGTAGGTTCAATTATCCCAGCTTTTAGCTTCTAGCTGCTGGGGGAATTTTTCATGTTTTCAACACCAACCTCACAGACTTATTATGAGGATTGAATATAATTATATGAGAGCATATAAAAATTCAGAGAAATATTTTTGGCACATAGTAAGTGCTTACTACACATTAGTGCTGTGGTTTGGATATGATTTGTTTGGCCCCACCAAGTCTTGTGTTGAAATTTGATCCCCAACATTGGAGGTGAGGCCTGGTGGGAGGTGTTTGGGCCCTAGGAGTGGATGCCTCATGAATGGCTTCATGCCATTCTCACTGGAGTAACTGAATTCTTACTCTTACGTCCCACAGAACTGGTGGTTGAAAAAAGCCTGGAACCTCTCCCTTCTCTCTCTCTTCTTCCTCGCTCATATGTGATCTCTGCACATGTGAGCTCCCCTTTGCCTGACACTGTGAGTGGAAGCAGCCTGAAGCTGTCTCCAGAAGCAGGTGCTGGCACTATGCTTTTTGTACAGCTTGAAAAACTGTGAGCCAAATAAACCTCTTTGCTTTATAAATTACCCAGCCTCAGGTATTCCTTTATAGCAATACAAATGGACTAAGTCAATTAGCTTCTCTTAATTGCCATTACTGTTGAGAGAACTGTAGATTAGACCTTGGTGGTATGCCAGAGCCACTTGTACTGGCTCACAGGATCCAATTATGCATATCTCTTCCCAACTCAACAATCGGTGATTTCAATGATTCTGTAGTTTGAATCAGCTTTGGTGAGAAAATTGGCAAGCACTACATACCAGGATAGTGTTTTTCCCTAGAGAGCTAGTAGTTAAACATTTACTAGCACACTTGCCTGGGAATGAGCAGGAGAGTAAGTAGCCAAATGAAAAATAAGTGTGGGACTGGCACTTAAGAAAAGTTTTTGCTTTGATGAGAGTGGGAAGAAATATGAAAGTCAGGCTAAAATAAGATCATACTGCCTGGCACGGTGGCTCATGCCTGTAATCCCAGCACTTTGGAAGGCCTAGGCAGGAGGATTGCTTGAGGCCAGGAGTCTGAGACCAGTCTAGGTGAAACCCCATTTCTACAAAAGATTTTTTAAAAAATCAGCAAGGCATGGTAGCGTGTGCCTGTAGTCCCAGCTGCTCAGGAAGCTGAGGTGGGAAAATCACTTGAGCCCATGAGTTGGAGGTTACAATGAGCTATGATTGTGGTGTCACTGTAATCCTGCTTAGGTGGCAGAGCATGACCCTGTCTCTTAAAGAAAAGAAAAAAATCATACCTGGAATGAAGTCCACATTATTAGAGATTTTTAGGGTAGTATTGCATTTTCAAAAAAGTAGTATCTATTTATCTTATTTCTGCTCAGCTTGGATTTGTAGGGTGAGGAAGTGAAGTGCAGGAGGAATCTTAATTAGTTTACAGAACAATGGTTCATTGTTAAACGAGCTAATAATTTTTAGAATGTTGAAAAAAATTCATGTATTTTCTGCCATATGTGTAGCATATATGTGTTAATGATTCTAGTTACCTTTCACTTGGTGTTTTATGAGAATGCTATGAGATTTAGAGTTTACATACTAAAACATGGGAAACAAATGAGCAAGGAAAAATAAAGCATTATTGTATTAATAATATATTAGTAACACTGGTTACTATAACACAGAAAACAGTAAGTCTCAGTTTTTCAGCTCCATATGTTTCTTTTTTCCCCTCAGACAATATCTAATGCAGATTTTCTTTTTGGTTTTCTCAATGGTCACCAAGAGATTACTGAGTGGTTCTGGCGTCTAGGGCCATGTGATAGGGGAATCCCTGCCAAAACTCCCCAAGTCACCCCGGGCACAAAACCAAAACCAACTGGTTCTAAAGGGGCTCTTTACTGATTGGTTATGTTTGGATGCTTATTACTGATTGGTTGCTTTTTGAAACCTGCCGCTGATTGGATGACTACTGATGCTTGTACATGATTGGCAGCTGACTACTACCCCAAACTGTATAAAACTAAGGGAAAACAGGGAAATGGTGCTCAGAATTTGGTGGCGGGTCCCCTCTGAGCGAATAAACTCTGGTTCTCTGACTCTCTGTGTACCGCTCGGTTCTTCCTTCGGGACCAGTCACTGTAACACTTGCTGTAACACATGGAGTCTCCTACCGGGTCTTCAGCGTTTGACTGATGAAAGAGAAAGAGAAAAAGGAAACTTTTTGGAAAGATTTCCTAGACCAAGTCTCAAAGTTGTGAATTGGTATAGCTACAACACTGCTTCCCACATTCCATTGTCCAGATCCCAGCCACGTGCATCTAACTGCAAAGGAGGCTAGGAAATGTAGTTTAGCTATGTTTCTGATAGAAAAAGAAACAGACTTTGACAAAACTGCTATAGCAGTCTCTGCCACAATAATCATGGATTGTCTCACAGGGATCCGCAAGGAAAAGGAGGCACATATTAAGAATTTGATCTCCTGGAGAGGCCACTATCCCTGTGGGCCAATTTCCTGAGTTGTTCTCAGCAGGGAGCTGTAGCCATGATGTGGTAGTGAGGGGCATGTGGTAACTAACCACTGGGGGATACTGTGCTGAGGGCAAGCTGACCTGGACAGACCCCTAAAGAAGTTGTGTCTTACCTTTTGGTTTAGTTACTTTTACTTATTTTTAATAGGTAATATATAAACGTATAAGCTATATGTATATATTAGATGCTAACAAGTACTACCAGAGAACAATAAAGCAAGGAAAAGAGATAGGGAGAGTCAGAGGTATGCCATTTTGAGAATAGTGGACAAGAAGTTTTCCATGAGAAGGTGACAAAGACTTTAAAGAGAAGGGGACATACCATGAAAATAACTGGTCAAAAAGTGGTCCAGGCAGAGGGAATGGTAAATGCAAAGACCCTGAGGTAAGACCAGGCCTGGTGTGTTTGGAAAAATAAAGCAATCCTGCCAACAAAATATCCCTCCGTACCAATATAGAATAGAGAACACAATTTATGACTGAGTAAGCATTTTCAGATTTACATGTGTGTAAGACAGCACAAAAATGACTACAAAGTCTGGAAAGAATTCACACAAATTTATGTAGTAAAGTAGAAGAAAGAACAAGTAAAAATTCTCTTATCTCCTTGACAGACAAGATGATGCAGGAAAGTGACTCCCAATGCTGGGAGCCACGTGAAGTCCAAGTGGGTCCTTGGCTTCACTCAAGAAAGAATTAAGGAGCGAGCCAACAAACTGAAGTCAAAGTGAGATTTATTCAGAAATTATAGAAGGTTAGGAAGTCTACTTCACAGACAGAACAGAAGCAAGTTCTCCCTGCAGAAGAGAACCCACCCCTTACAGAGGAGGACCAGCTCCCTGGCTCCTGTTGCCTTTCTATTTAAGCAATGGGCTAAATAAGGGGAGAAATATTCATGGCAGGGGTGATGTTCCTCCACCATCTTGGTTCTAACCAGTTGGAACTTGTCCTGCCTTCATTTTGTTTTGGTCCGGGCAATTATAGTAGAAACTTTGTTTTGATCAGTGAGGCAATGCTGCAGCAATGCCCAAAGCAATGCTGTACCCAAAGCAGTACCTGCCAGGTCTCTATCTCAAAATGATGCACCTTGTGATTTTTATGTACCTCATGAGGGACTCCTGAATTAATTTCAAGGTATGTGTTTGTAGTTCCAAGGACCTTGCATTGAAAAAAAAAAAATTAGCCAGGCCTTATATTGAGCCTATTACGTTTTTACCTTTGCTGAGGCCAATGTGGCTGGAGCGGAGTGCAGAAGGGAAGAGGAGTAAGAGATGAGATCAGAGACATACAGGATAGGCCTACCAACCTTATCCACAACATGCACACAAAGTCTCATATTTCTGCACCAGGAGAGGAAAGGCATTGTTCCTCTGGATCCCTTTTCTAACACCCAGTTTCTCCTCATTTCTGTCTCTCTGCCTTTTTCTTTTAGTTTTTTTAAAATAATTTTTTATTGTAGTGAAATAAATATATAATTTACCATTTTAGCCATTTCTAAGTATACAATTTGGTGATATTAAGTACATTCACATTGTTGTGCATCATCTATTTCCAGAAGTCTTTTATCATCCCAAACTAAATCTCTCTTCCCATTAAACAATAACTCTCCATTCTCCCCTCCTCCTAGCCCGAGTAATCACATTCTGTCTCTGAATTTGACACTTCTAGGTACCTCATGTAAATGAGATTATAAAATATTTGTCCTTTTGTGTATGGTTTATTTCATTTAGCATAATGTTTTCGAGATTCATCCATATTGTAGCATGTATCAGAATTTCCTCAAGGCCAAATAATATGCATGTGTATACACACACACATATTTTGTTTATCCATTCATCAGTCAATGGACATTTAGGTTGTTTCCTCCTTTTGGCTATTGTGAGCATTGCTGCTATCAACACTGGTGTTCAAATAATCTGGTCAAGTCCTGGATTTCAATGATTTTGAGTACATATGTACAAGTGGAATTGCTAGTTCATTTGGTAATTCTATGTTTAATATTTTGAGGAACTACTTTACCATTTTCCACAATGGGAAAGTAGTTGCGCCATTTTACATTTTCACTAGCAATGTACAAGTTGTTCTAATTTCTCCACAGTCGCACTTATATTTGTTATTTTCTGGTTTTTTAAAATAATAGCCATCTTAATGGATGTAAATCTCTTAATTAAGTCTTAAACACACGTAATTACACTTGACCTCTGTTTCCACCGCAAACACAAATCTATGTTGGTGTTGCAGAGTCAGGCTGGAAATTGGTTCACCCACCGGGGTGGAGCAGACACCTTCTTGCAGAGGACTGGCCCATTGCTGGAGTCAGGATAGAGCCCAGCTGAGAAGGGAGACTTTATTCAGAGGAAGTGGTAACAAACAAGTGTCTGTATTTAGTGAGAAGTCAGGACCTGATCCCAAACAGATTTTAACAGTGTGTCTTGTCAAAGTGGGCCTGGAGATCTCAGTGATGAGATGTATGAAAGGAATAAAGATATTTGGAGACCCAGACAAGTGACTGATATGGGAATCTGTCAGCAGGTGGTTCTGGGAGAGTAGTGGTAGGCAGGAGGCAGTCTGTGGGAGGAGCCTCACAAAACACAAACTGCTTATTCCTTGAGTCCCTTTGCTTAGATCTTCAGAAATGTATCCAAGTTTCTGGAATAAGCACTAGATAGAGACAGGAACACAGACACAAAGACAAAGCCAGCTATTACAACTGAGTTCCTAGGTCAAATCAGCAATATCTGTGATTGGTGCTAAGACCCAGAATTTGGGGGATTTGAAAATTCTCTTGCCTGAGCCCCACATTGGAGTAAGGTCTCTAACAAAACCAAGTCTACGGGGCTTAGGCTCATGGTCTCCTGCTCTGGAAAGTAAAGGGCTTTGAAACAAGGTATGGAGTGAGAGAAGCAATTTCAACATCAAGGTGCTCCAGATGCTTGTCACTGAGACTGAATAACAACTCAATGTTAAAAATTTTATCCAGACTTGCTTCTGTTATTAGAAACGATTAATTATAAACAACCTGACAGAAATCAACAGTGCTGTGAATTATCGTTAAATATGGACTAAAACAAGCGAATAATGAAACTTCTATGAGTTAAAGTGTTTCACTGAATTTTTCATTCCAGTTGCTGATTGGAATTGGTGTTCATTTCCAGCTTCCTCCACAGCCCTATGTTGCCAATGTCCTTGCTAATTTTAGCTGCAACCTGGGATGATGCCCATTTTAACTTTTTTTTCTTATTAAAGAAAAAGAATAATTCTAATATCTGAAATGAGCAAATGTATTTAATTCTGTTTCATAACACCAAACTAAATTTATGTAAGAGGGCTAACAATTGACAAATGTACGTCTTACCACAATCTTTGCTGAATGAGGCTGGTGGTGGACATACAAATTTAAGAATTTCACTCAACTTTATAGTGATGGAAATTATACTTACATTTATTGAGAGCTCATTATATGCCATGCATCATTTTAAGCATATATAAACTTAGAGTACAGTACTTAAATAAAATCACAAAAATGTTATGAGATGTTATCCTCATTTTATAGTTGAGAAAAATAGACGTTTCAACAGTAGATCACACTAGATCGGCTCGACACACCAAATTTGCAGTCTCTTTCTTTCTGGAAGCAGCTGCAGATCCTCCTATATCCTTGGTAATTTATTTTCTGAAAGCTGGGTTCATCTCACCACCCAGTGCCTCCCACTTTCAACACATTCCTCACTCGAGTCCCCTAATCTTTTTCCACGACCCCACAGAATGACTACCTTCACTTGTTAACAGACGAATAACGGCATATAACCTACCAAAACTACTCTGCTATCTACAGGGTCAAACACAAATTCCTTCAATTTAGTATTTATGATCCTTTACTATTTCCAGCTGGAACCCAGGGCTCTGGACAGATTTTTCAGGATTAAGAAAAGGAAACCTTAATTTTCAGAGAAAGATGAACCTGTTTTCAGGAGTGGATCACTTTTCAGAATATCTTTTCCTAGGAGTTCAAAGATGCCTCTCCACTATTAGGGGAGATGGTCTGTGTGTAGGTGTCAGATTCCCAGGAAAACCCCGCTGACATTAAAATTCAGATCTCTCGTTACCTAGGCAGGCTCTTTAAGCAACCAAAGAAAGCACAGTGCCAGAATAACCCATTCGCTCCCAAAGACAAGATTTCTTGTTCTTTTTAGGGCTAGTTTCAGACCCAGTGATCTGATTCTCCTGTGAATTCATTTCATTGAAACACTAGTTAGGATCGGCAGTCAACTTTGGAAACGAGTTCAAAACTCACCCTAGTTAGCGTCCATTACTGAGGAGTAGTAGGGAAAGGAAAGATACTCATTATTTACTCTCAACAACCTGTGTAGACACAACCCCACTCCGAAGCGACCAACTTTTAACAGAATGTATTTCTAAAAAGACAAAAACAACGAAACACCCAAAACGTCTATATTTGGAATATATGGAGAAAACTAGGTAAGAAAAGGAATGAAACGTGAATACGAAGAGGTGAAAATGGAGCAATTCAGAGGCTGAGAAAATCAGAATGATTTGATGGACAGCGGCTTTATTCAGAAGGCAGAAACCAGGCATTATTTGGTGTCTGGTTGCCTGGTCCTAAGCAGATACCGAAACATCATTTTTATAGATCAGAGTAAAAAGTAAGTTAAGCATATATTTGGAGGGGTCTTGTGGTGCAACGGTAGTGTGTCTGACTCCCGATCAGAAGGTTGCGTGTTCACATCATATTGGGATCAGTTGTTTTTAGCCCACTGATGTGGGTGACTATGAGGCGGGGGAGTACGTATCTATGAAATGTTGGGAAGGAAGAGTTGCCTTCCCTCCTTCTCCCAGGCTTGTATGCTCAGTTATTTTAGTCTCTTCAAAATGCCCCACTTTTTTTTTTTTTTTATTAACTAGGTAGGTATACACAGGAATATATTATTGTATTTTTTGGACTTATTCCTAGGCCCATAGAGACATTTTCATTCTTTTTTTAGCAAACATTCTGAATTACACTCTTCACCAATTCGTCCCCGTTTTAAACCCTCCTAAACTTCTGTCCACTCTCACTTCTGTGCTATTGGCCCCTCTCTCTATCCACATCTCTCTTTCCAACCTTCAGGAGCTTAGCAGATCTTTGCAGAGACCTAGTTCGCTTGCTTCATCCCTGGATCAGCTTTTGCAAGGTAGCGGGGTTCCATAGCACATTGCTGGATCTCTGTGATTCTCCAACCCCTGTAAATCACGAAAGGAGTTAATTGATTTCCAGAGGAAGGAAACCTGAATGCAGTTACTTTGCCAAATGGAGACTATGGGGAATGAACCTTACATCAGAGAACGTTAATCCTCTGGGCTGAACATTCCGTGAACCTCCCTAAAGATTATGTATTAGTACATTACAGAATGGAAAAAAATGGAAAGGAGATTTATTTCTTCTGAAGAGTTTCTATTATTTTGTAAAACTTGTAATGACTTTAAAACATTACATTTGGAATATCAGCAGACGTTTTGTCATATATTTACTGTACATATTCACACAATACACAGTGACAGACATTATATCTAATTATACATTTGTGCTTCAGAGAAGTATACCTAAAATAATATTTTTCTATTTCTTATTGATCTTTTTCTTAGTAGTTAGTCTAGGCCCATAACCATCGTATTACAAAAGATAGATTATTACCCTGGAGGGAAAAGAGGACATACAGTTCTGCAATTTGGAAAACTGACAAACTAAAAGAGATGAATAATAACTAGGAGGTACCTGGTGCTTTCAGCAGAGTGGCGTTGTGGAAGCGTGCTGGGCCCATACCCCAGAGATTGATGGGTTGAAACCATCCTCCGCTACCCAGGTTGGTCTTTTCTTTTCCTCCTCCCCTCCTTTCTTCCAAAATAGATCTTTCCGCGTATAAGGAGGAAACTGTACCAGTTTCCATTGATACCGTAGAAGAACTACTTTTGATTTATGCTTCTGTCAGAGATCTGGATCTCTGGGGGCAATACATTACTATCCAAAAATAAATAATAAAAAATAACAACAAAACCAACAGTTTAGCTTTTGTTGTTTGAGCATTTACTAGGTGCCATGCACTATTCCAATTGCTTTCCAAGTTCTAAATCATTTATTCTCCGCAATTCTACAAAGTAAATACTTGCTATTACTCTCACCTTATGAACGAGACTACTGGGGTTTGCAGAGTTTAAATAACTTGCCCACGGTCATGCATGCTAGTAAACAACAGAACTGGAGATAATACTCTAAACCTCTCTGCATGATTATGTTGGGGGAAAAGAAGCCAAAATCTGTAAAATAATTTTAAAGAGATTTATTCTGAACCCAATTTGAGGACCATGTCCCAGAGACATGCCCAAGAAGTTTTGAGCAAGTGGACTGGCTGTGGTTGAGTTACAGTTTGGTTTTATACATTTCAGGGAGACAGGGGTTACAGGTATAGTCATGAATCCATACATGGAAGCCATACATTGGTTTGGCCCGAAAAGGTGGACCATCTCGAAGCCGGGGCTTACAGGTTATGGGTGACTTTAAAGATTCTTTGACTTGTAGTTGGTTAAAGACATGAAGCTTTAAAGGCTTGGAATGTTTTAAGATAAGGAGGTCTGTTAATCAGAGACAAGCCACTGGACATATATTTGTTGTGTAAATTGAGGACCTGCAGGTTTGTCTTGCAAACCATTAGGCCTGTTAATAGGTTACAAAGGATATCTCCAAGAAGGGAGTGGGGCATGATGAGCCATGTCTGACCTCCCTCCTCGTGGCAGGCAGTTTAGTTTTAGGATATCCCCTTGGCCAAGAGGAGGTCCATTCAGTCAGCTGGCGGGGGGATTGGGGGAGCCTTAAGATTTTACTTTAGTTCACAATTATAAACACTAACATTTGCAGCAAATTTGGAATTATTTTCCTATTTGGGGACCAGAGATAGACATGAATTATTATAACCACATTGAAATGGCCCCACACTTATGGCCACTTCAATGATCAAAGCATGAACTGATTTATTTCCTTATTATTCCCCCAATTTTCTTTATTCTGTTTCACTAGTTATTCTTTCACTTATTCAAGTAAAAAAAATTTGCTTGCCAGTCTCTGCCAAAACTACAGCAGTTAATAAAGCAGGAAAAAAGAAAATCCTGTCCTCATGTCATTTACATTATAGTGGAGAAACCACAGTAAACAAACTATGAAGAAAGACAAGGCAGGGAAGGAGGATAAAGTCTGTGTGGGGCTGGGAGTGGGGGAGTGGTAGGAGTTGCAAGTTTAAATAGGAAGATCAGGGAAAGTCTCCCTGAGAAGATGACATTTGAGCAAAGATCTCAGAAAGATAAAGAGTGTGAGCCACAGTACTACCTGGTGGATGATGGTTGCAGGCAGAGAGAATAGCAAATGCAAAGGCTTTGAGGCCGGAGCATGCCTGTCTTGTTCCAAAAATAGAGAAAATTCAGTGGGTCTGGAGCTGAGTGAACTAACAGTGTTGCGGCCCGGATTGCAGAACGGGGGATGGACACAGAAAGAAACACACAGACACACACAAGGACATACAAGACTGCAGTAGACAATTCTACCAGTCGCTTTATTTATACTTTTTCTATGTCCGGCAGCTACTTCCTGGCACGTGACTACCTTGGGCGCCCTGAGAAAAATACATTTTCATTCCTTCCAGATGATTGCTTAAGGGAAGCAGACATTTGCATCTTAACTTCTTGTATCTTAACTTCTTTATCTCATTACCGTATGCAGGACAATGAGATGCCTTGGCTTGTTTGAAAGACCCCAGGCGCTTGGTTATCTGTCATAAAGCTATCTGTCATGAGGAATAGTTCTGTTTGTCCAACAGGCCATGTCCGGACCTATTGACCTCTGGCACCAAGGAGAGCACACCCAGTTTCGCTGACTCTGGGCTTAAGCCAATTTTGCCCAGGGACGGTCCCTACAAACAGAAGTTAGTATCAGAGAGGTTTCTGGGAGGAGATTTTTAAGGCATTAAAATCATAGATTGTTAGCATACCATGGAGAACTGTTCTGATTTGAATCCTGAAATTTAAGTCGATTGTTTTTGTGAAAACTCAGTAGTTCTCTGTGATGTTCATGTTTCTGAGATTCCTTATCCGAGCATTGGGGAAACTGGGTTTTGTATTGGTTAATGAAATGTTTACAATAGAAAGAAGAATATGTTAACAGTAGAAAGTTAACAATTGAAAGTTGCAGGGCAACTGCTTTCCAAGTTCCAAATAGTTTTTAAGGAAGAAAAAAGGGCCAACTTATTTGATTCAGAAGGTTCCCCTCAGTCCAGACTATACAGAAGTCCTTTCTTTTCCTCTTTTGTGTTCTTTAAAATGAAAAGACCTCCTTTAAGAATTGTTATTCATTTGGAAGGGTAATGTGGAACTTTCTGAGTAAGCATCCTTGATTAAGGTTATTTCTGAGAAGTCAACCATACTGATAAGGAAAACCCCCATCTATTACTTGGCACATCAGCCACCTGAGACCCCCCCCACACACACACCTCACCGAAGACCCT
Source organism: Propithecus coquereli (assembly GCF_000956105.1). Classification (NCBI taxonomy): domain Eukaryota; kingdom Metazoa; phylum Chordata; class Mammalia; order Primates; family Indriidae; genus Propithecus; species Propithecus coquereli. The sequence continues at coordinate 1,312,369 of NW_012137303.1, forward strand.
CATCAGCATAATATTAACCTATTACCTGGCCCATCAACTAATCTATTACCTGGCACATCAGCATAACACTAAACCTATTACCTGGTACATCAACATAATACTAACCTATTACCTGACACATCAACTAACCTATTACCTGGCGGGCATTAGCCACCTGAGACCCCACCCCTCAGACCACTCCAACTTAATAAAAGTGGGAAAAATAGGGTAGACGGGGCTCAGAATTTGGTGGGGAGATCCCTTTGAGCCCGCCGGCGAATAAACTTTGATTCTCCAACTCTCCGTGTGCCGCTCGGTTTGTCCACGGGACTACTCGCTGTAACACTTACTGTAACAATAACAGTCAGATAGGTAGTATATTTGATGACTAGTGTCAACATAGAATGTGTGGGCTGACTTGTGTTCTTTCAAATTTATATGCTGAACTCCACCCCTTCCCCCCACCTAGTACCTCACAATGTGACTGTATTTAGAGATAGGGTCTTTAAAGAAGTGATTAAGTTAAAATGAGGCCCAAATCCAGTCTGACTGGTGTCCTTCTAAGAAAAGGAAATTTGGATACACAGACACCACGGATGCACGTGGGAGAAGAGATTATTGGTTTTTATTACAAATCTTGTGAAATGTTTGATTCTTGAAATTATGTACACGTTAGGATAGAAAAGGACCTAAAATTTTTTGATATATAGAAATCTCTTTGTGAAACTGTCAGTCGTAACTCTCACAGAATGATGCATTTAAAAAGTCTTCCTTCTATTAAGTCTTATCAAACAACGTGAGGATTAGTCAGTTGTTAAAACTACCAATGTATCAATTCGATTTTAAAGAAAACATTATGCAAAAGAATAGTGAACTTAAGGCTAGAGTTTATGTTATAAAAATTTTGTCATTTCTTTGTAAAGTAATATTTTAAGAAATTTAAAAAGTTAACATAAATCAAATGATACACGGAGATACAGGAAAGGGGAATTTGTGGAACCTCAATAACGACATCTAAAATAAGAGAGGAACGAGCCAGCCAGGAGTCGAACCTGGAATCTTCTGATCCGTAGTCAGACGCGTTATCCATTGCGCCACTGGCCCATCTACGTCACCCAAGCAAGTTACACCTATAGAAAAAGAAAGTGTCATGAGATTACTGTCTTCTAAGAATGAATGTACGAAACATTTATTTCGACTTATTTCCTTCTACTAATAAGATTTTGAACCCCAAACCTTCAGAACTAAAACAAAATATGGTTCTATTGGTTCCTTTGACTTTGTTTATTCATACACAACGATTCCTTCCTGGCCAATGAGAAACCCGTTTTGATGTAACTTGTAAAGGACCTGAGATAAGGTCTATTTTGGGTAATGGGAAATCAATTTTGAGGACCACAAAAACTCAAGTTACTCTGAACAATTCATTTTCATGTAATTTGTAAAAGTTACGGAAGTGTTGGTAATGGAACGATTCGGTCAGAAAAGACAAAGACCCTACTTTCGTAGTCGGCAGGATTCGAACCTGCGCGGGGAGACCCCAATGGATTTCTAGTCCATCGCCTTAACCACTCGGCCACGACTACAGACACCCGCACGTTTTCTAACTATCATGCATGTTACCATGGATTGAATATTCTACCTCTTACTTTGACTAAGAATTTAATAATGATAATAATAGTTTCCACCAATGAAACTGGGAAGGAATTGACAAACTTCATTTCAAGGCACATATGTGGTAAGCTGAGAATGTTCTTTGGGTCTTTTCTAGAATGCAAATCAAGAATATGTTTTAATAACTTTAAAAATTCTTATAGTTTTTGCCTAGTGAATAATTTATCCTCAATAAATAATCTGACAAAGATGTTCCTCAGAGATCCCCTATGTCTTTAAACACAGTGCCTGTGATACAGTAAAGGCTCAACAAACGTGAGCACAATTGTAACTATCATTTTAAAATTCAAGAACCTGGATCCACCAGAATATTCTATGGTGAAGCCTATATCCTGTCTCTTCATAAAGCTCAAAATATTTTAAACAGCAGAAAGAACATTTCTAAATGAAATTGGAAAGTAGAATATCTTGAGAGTCAAATTCTCTTCACTGTATGGAGCCTTTTCCTGCAAGGGAAAGAACAACTGTATCGTATGTGCTGTGGATAATAGTTTGAAAACATATAAAAAAGACCACTTCCAAAGGAAGAACAAAACCCCAGAATCTCCACGTTTCTGAAACTACACTATCATTACCACAATATTATCTGCATGTGTGAATGTGTAATAGAGATCAAGTAGGGGATTCTGTATATTTTATTGATGGCTCCAATCCATGAACAGAAGAAGGGTAAAGCATCATTGATAAACTACTGCTCATGTGCTGATGGATTGAAAATCATCTCCAGTCCAGATCTCTTTTCTGGGTTTCAGAATATCCAATTGTCCTAGTTATTTCTTCTTGCATATCCATGGGCCTCACAAAAGCAATTCATACCCAAGAGAGAGTTCTATGCTTTCCCTCAAACTTGAACCTCCTCTAATAACCCAAACCAAAGACTTAGAACTCCCCTTGAATAACCCGGTGTGGTGGCATGTGCTTGAAATTCCAGCTACTCTGGAAGCCGAGGCGGAGGATCACCTGAGCCCAGCAGTTCCAGACTGCAGTGAGCCATGAGTGCGCCACTGCTCCCCAGTCTGGGTGACAGAGTGAGACCTTGTATCCAAAAAAAAAAAAAAAAAAAAATCAAAAACACACAAAAACTCCCTTTGTCATTCTCCCTCTCTCTAAATCCCTCCCCACCAGGCCTTCCATTCAACCTTCTAATCATTTCCCAAATCTGGCTCTTCCTCCTCAGCCTCAGTCCCATTTTTTTAGATCAGGTCCTCAGTTTCTTCTACGAGTTATTGCAACAACTTCTTAGAAGTCTTTTGGCCTCCAGTCCCTGATCCCTAAAATGATTTATTCATTTCTTCATTCTTTCAAAAATTTTATTTTGAGCATAATCATGTGCCAAGCACTTTGCTAGGAGCTGCTCAATCAATGGAGAACAAAAAAAAATATAGCCACTATTTTCAGGGATTTCTAGAGTAAACAATTGCAGAAATGAGCAATTAAACAAATGAATACAAGTGAGAGGTACAGTGTGCCATAGTAGCCCATAAGAGGGGTGTTAGATCCCAACCACACAGGTCTTCGGTGGTTGCCTAGAGGGTCACTCATTAGACTCCAAGCTTCACGAAGGAGGGTTGTAAAGAAAGGGTCTACCTTCTTTAACTCTGAATTCTCCATGGGTGTGCAATAAATATTTGTGGAATGAATCATATTTAAGCTCAGATCTGAAGGATGTATAGAAATGAACCAAACTAGGGGGAGGGTAGTGTTCTAGATTTAAATTTTATTAAATATATGAGAAACTGAAGAAAATTCTGTCTAGTTCAAACATTGCTTTTTGAAAGTGTACTGAGAGGAGCAGCGATGAGAGGTAATACTGGAGACGTAGCTGAAGGCAGATTGTGTAAGCAGGGCTACCTCAGCATTAACAGAGAAGGCATATCTGATTGTGTCCCTTACCTCCTTTAATGTCTTTAAGGTGCCCTGTGGCCTACAGGGAAGGTCACAAATAACTGGGAGACCCCCCCATCCAACCTTTTCAGCTCCTCTTCTGGCTGTTCTGTCAAGGCAGCCTGGGACTCCGGAGACAAGGAAGCAGTTTTTTCACCTTGACATTTGCCTTGCCTATCTGGAGCCCTGTGCTCATCCTTCAGGGTCTTTGCTTAAACAGCACAGTCTCTGCCATGCCTTTATTAAAAATTCAAATTTTATTATAAAAATTTTCAAACAAACAAACCCAGCAAAACCCAACTTGTTCGACTTTTTAAAAGTCGAAGTCAATTGTCTCATAGAATGCCCTACATTCGTCTCATTGTTTCCTCAGGGCATCTTTTAATTTATTTCTTACTCTCTTTAAACTAGAAGAATTGGAAAAAAAATAGGCAATTATCTGTATATTTACCACCCGGATTCACTGATTTACATTTTGCCATCTTAGTCTTAGCTACCTTTTTCTGCTGAATCATGTGAAATTCATTTGCAGACATTATGATATACCACACCTAAATACATAAACATGTATCACCTAAACATGCATCTTTTATACGCACAGTACCATTGTCACAACTAAAATATCTAGCAATTCTTTAAAAATATCTAATATCCAGTCCTTATGTAAATTTCTCAAATATATTTCTTAGAGCCAGTTTTTCTAACCAACATCCAAAGTTCATTCATTGGATTTGGTTATAATGTTCCCTTAATCCCTTTTAGTTTAGAACAGTCTCTCAGCTTTTTGTTATTGTTTGATCAAAAGTTTGAGACTGAACACCGTGCCTCACATCTTTAATCCTAGCATTCTGGGAGGGCGAGGCAGGAGGATCGCTTGAGGTCAGAAGTTCGCTTGAAATCAAGGTTTCGAGACCAGATTGAACACGAGCAAGACCTTAATCTCTACCAAAAATAGAAAAAAATTAGCCGGATGCGGTGGCACACGCCTGTAGTCCCAGCTACTCGGGAGGCTGAGGCAGGACGATCGTTTGAGCCCAGGAGTTTGAGGTTGCTGTGAGCTAGGATGACGTCATTGCACACTCAACCTGGGGCGACAGAGCGAGACCCTATCTCCAAAACAAACAAACAAACCCAACAAAACCCAACTTGTTCGACTTTTTAAAAGTCGAAGTCAATTGTCTCATCGAATGCCCTACATTCCTCTCGTTTCCTCACAGCATCTTTTAATTTATTTCTTACTCTCTTTAAACTTGAAGATAAATCTAAATGATTGATTAGATCCCTTTGATTAATTTGTATGATTAGATTCAAGTTAAAAATTTTTGGCCAGACATTGTACTTTACACAGGTACTAACCAACCACAGGGGAGGCATTTGTCTGGATATCCCACTGATAGCGAAGATGAAGTGGTGTCCCCAGAGTTCGTTCTTTCTCTCTTTGCAATTGACAAGTAATCTTGGGGTGGCAGTTTGACACCATGTGTATATGTTATTTTCCAGTAAACTTTTCCTAACGGTTTTAACGTCGTTAATGTTCTTTGCTTGGGTCTGTTACTTCTCTGGGTGTTGCAGATATCGATTGTTCTAATTCTGCCATTCTACATTTTTTAGATGTTTTTGTCAGACTTGTTGATCTTTTTTTGGTCTTCTTTCATCCCCCAGTCTCTCCAAAGCGTTCCCATGACAGCTTCACAATACCTCTGTTATAAAACAGGTAGATTGGCGCTAAATTGTAAAAGGGTCTGAGGTGTTCGCACGTTACTGTCGAGGGGACGTTATACAGCCTGTAAGGTCTATAAACGGTTCTCATACTTGTGTGCAAACGAATCACTTGCTAACTGGTTAAAACCCCAAATCCTAGGTCCCACCCACAGAGTTCTAATTAGGTCAAGGGTGGTGCGGACTGGGAAGGGAAGCCAGCCTGGAAAGCTTGCATTTTAAAGAAGCTCCCAGTTCTGGTAATTGGTTCTTGGAACAAATTTTCAGCAGCTCTGATCCAGAGAATGGGCTGTTTGGTGGTATTGTGGAGAGACAGAGAAGGATAAGCCGACATTTGGGGGGTAATAACTAAGTATAAAGCAAAGACAAGAGATGCCAATGAAACATTACGTAGAAGAGAAAACTGTTAAGGTGAATAGAACTAGATTTCTGATTATCGACTTTAAATGAGAAAATAAAACTAAAGACGGTGCCTGGGCCACACTGAACATTAAGGTGTGTTTGGAGTAGAAATAAGTCACAGTCTCCAAGTAGCGACAAACGGACTCAAACCCTCAATCTTGTAAGATGAAGTCAGATACCTTATCCATTAGTCCACACTGTCCTCAGCCAGTAAGATTTACCAATTTGTTGAAGGAAAATAATCTCCTTTTCGTGAGCTGCAAATGTAATACTGTAGTGAAATCATTACTTTAAACCAAAGAATTTCCAACCCCTGAAAAAATCTTACGGTCTAGTTGGGGGAAGAAGTTGAATCTAATGGTCAAAAATACAGTGAAGTTTCAAGTGGATAACTACAAAGGGTAAGAATATGGTGCTTCAATAACTAATAATAGAGTACTTTATCTGTTCATGAGAATCAGGGAGAAAGGCCACCCTGAGGAAAGAATGGTTGAGTTGAGAGTTGCTGAAGAAGAGGCGAAGATAGAACTGGATTGCTTCACACACCCAGGGAACCACCGTTGTCTTGCAATGCTTCCAGGTAAAGATTCTGGGTAAAACACAAGAATTTACGTATGTGCACTCCTCAAATACCACTCAAGCAACGTTAAAAAATAATTCAAATAGGACAAAAGTTCAGGAGAGGAAAAAACAGAAACAAAATTTGGTAATCTGGAAAGACGATTGAAAAGTGATCTTTGATTTGTTAGCCCTGAGAAAGCTAAATCTTAAACCAGGAGTGGGAAAAGCAAAGAGGCTATAGATTTAATTCCCGTCTCCATCCCCTTCCCCTATGCCAGGTTCAGGAATTGTCAGCACTAGCTTCATCTGGAAACTGCCTGTGTGAGCTCAACTGGGCCTCCCTCCAATCTCCTCAAATTCATATGTTGAAGCCCTAACCTCCAGTAGTACCTCAGAGTATGACAGTATTTGGAGACAGTTTCCTTAAAATGGTAATTAAGGTAAATTGAGATCATAAAGGTGGTCCTTAATCATAAGGGCTGATGTCCCTATGAGAAAAGGACACAGACACATAGAGGAAAGACCATGTAAAGAAAGAGGGACAAGATGGTCACTTGCAAGTCAACATGAGAGGCCTCAGAAAAAATCAATCTGACTGGCACCTTGATCTGGGACTTGTAGCCTCCAGAACTATGAAAAAATAATTTCTGTTGTTTAAGCCACCCAGTCTAGTGTTTGTTACAGCAGCCCTAGTAAACTATTATAATACACTGCCCCTCCTCCATCCTAGAAGATTGGAAGTTTATTTTCTTGAAAGAGGAAAATATCGGGTTTCTATGCTGGAGCAGGGATTTTCAAACTTTCCCCTACATCACAATCACCTGGAGGGTTGGTTAAAACATAGACTGTTGGGCCCCACCTCCACTTTCTAATTCAGTAGGTATGGTCTGTGACCAATAATTTTCATTTCTAAATTTCCTGCAGCTGCTGATCGGGTAGCACTTTTTGAGAATCAATGGGACATGGGGCTAGTGGAAGAAAATGGTAAGAGCTTAATCAAACATTAGCGATTTGTTTAGGGTTATTGCTGTGAACTGAATAGCAGGTGTACGCAATAGAGACCGGAAGGCCCCCGGGTTCTGACTGAGAAGTTAGCGTTTCTTGAAGAGATGCCATTCAGGCTAGGTCCTTCAGGCCCACTAGGTTAAGGAGGGGAGGGTGTGTGGTTAGGATCGAGCGCAGTAGGCACCGCTAGGCCAGGTACAGCAGGGCAACGCAAGGCTGGAAGTCCCCAGAAGAAGAAATCTAGTGAATTGAAAAGAAAAGTACTAGTACAAACTTCACAGCCAGTCTTATTCCTGTTTTACTGCGGATTTAAATCCAATACGTAGATTTTTCTGAAAGCGGAAAATTTTGACAAATGGAAAGATTGAACGTGAACAACTGAGTTTTTTCCTTATGGAGCATTTGGGTTTGGGGTTGATACTTAATCTGGTCAACCCCTTCCTTTCTCAAGGAAACCTTAGCGGAGCTGTGAACAGTGTGTGTTGGAGGGAAAGGATCAAACCGAATAATAAAGAAAGAAATCCTTTTACGGCTAGCGAGGGTGGGGGAGTGGGGAAGGGGAGGAAATAATTTTTGATTCTTAAAGTGGAAGACGGTTTTACCGGTGACCTCGTGGCGCAACGGTAGCGCGTCTGACTCCAGATCAGAAGGTTGCGTGTTCAAGTCACGTCGGGGTCAAATGGGGTTGTGTTTTGGGTGGGGGTAAAACTGATTCAACCAGGTAGACTTCACTCTGCTGTATATTTGGTCTGGCCTGGATAGAAAACTTGAGACCCTGGAAGCTGTCAGGACGAAAAGAATAGACTTACCTTCCTTGCCAGTGGAAAAGAAGCCAAACTCTGCAAAGCAATTTTAAAGAGATTTATTCTGAATCCAATTTGAGGACCATGACCTAGAGACACGCCCAAGAATCCTTGAGCAAGTGGACTGGCTGTGGTTGAGCTACAGTTTGGTTTTATACATTTCAGGGAGACAGGGGTTACAGGTATAGTCATAAAGCCATACATTGGTTTGGCCCGAAAAGGTGGACCATCTCGAAGCCGGGGCTTACAGATTATGGGTGACTTTAAAGATTCTTTTACTTGTAGTTGGTTAAAGACATGAAGCTTTGTCTAAAGGCTTGGAATGTTTTAAGATAAGGAGGTCTGTTAATCAGAGACAAGCCACTGGACATATATATGTTGTGTAAATTGACGACCTGCAGGTTTATCTTGCATACCATTAGGCCTGTCAATGGATTAAAAAGGATATCTCCAAGAAGGGAGTGGGGTATAGTGGGGCATGTCTGATCTCCCTCCTCATGGCAGGCAATTTAGTTTTAGGTTATCCCCTTGGCCAAGAGGGAGTCCATTCAGTCAGCTGGTGGCAGGGGAGCCTTAAGATTTTATTTTAATTCACAGATTTCACAGAGATTCAGTGGGATTCATCTGTTTTGTCTTTGGCTTGCTGTTGGGACTCTAAAATGAAGAACTCCCCTCTTAGACAGTGCATCTTTTGTCATCCTTTTTAAAGGGAGATTTAATCTAAACGCTCTCCTTTGGCATCAGAGACCTTAAGTCTGCTGTTTTCCTGTTTCTTCTCTTATCATTTCTTCTCATGTCCTTTACCTGCAGAGGAACTCCACGTGGAACACTAAATGTTGGCGTTTTTCCAAGGCTCATCCTCAGCCCTCTTTGCTTCCTGACTCTTCCTTTGGTTATCACAGCACTTTGTGAGTTCTTCTCAGCTTTGTCTCCATCCTGAAGACCTGGAGTCAAGAACCCGGAGCCATCCTGAACACTACCTCTTCTCAATCGAGCAGTGAGTTGTGCAGTTTTTCCTCCTCGTATGTTATATCCTGTCTGTCCCCTTCTTTCCATTACCACAATGGCCTCTGTGAACTAAAATAAAATTTTAAGGCTCACCCCCCCCACCGGTTGACTAAATGGACCCCCTCGTGGCCAAAGGAATACCCTAAAACTAATTGCCTGCCAGGAGGAAGCAGGTCAGACATGCCTTATCATGCCCCACTCCCTTCTTGGTGACATCCTTTGTAACCCATTAACAGGCCTAAGGGTATGCAAGATAAACCTGCAGGTCCTCAATTTATACAACAAATCTATGTCCAGTGGCTTATCTCTGATAAAGAGCTCCTTATGTTAAAACATTCCAAGCCTTTAGACAAA
>NW_012137303.1:1322408-1324667 GCF_000956105.1 Propithecus coquereli
CCTCGGCCTCCCAGAGTGCTAGAATTACAGGCGTGAGCCACCGCGCCCGGCATTATTCTTACTTTTTTAAAAATTACTTTTATTTTTAATCGACGAATCATAATTGTATATGTTTATAGGATCCAATGTGACGTTTTGATAATATTACGCCTCTCTTTAAATGTGAATCTTATCCTGACATTCTACTGCTTAAAACAAAAACAAAACAAACTAACCGACTGTGCTTAACTGTCCTCTATCTCATTGGCCTTCTTTCAGTTCCCCAAATACATTTTGCTCCTTCCCACCACACCGCCTTTGCCCCTGCTGTTTCCTCTGTAAGGATATTCTCTGTTCCATGCATGATTGAGACACTCATCTTTTAGGAGTCAACAGTAACAACCCCTGAGGGCTAAACAAGTCTGTGTAGTTTATTGCTGCACTCCTAGTGCTTGGCGAAGTGTCTGGTACACAGAAGGCACTTAACAATTTTTGAGAAACTGTGGAAGGAGAGGGCAGATTTTACTATGGCTTTGCTAAACACCTTTATAAAGGTAGCAGAGTGATGCAGTAGTAGCATGCTGGCCTGGTAACTCAGGGAACAATGAGTGGAAACCATCTTTTATCATGTCTCCTTTCTTGCCCATAAAATGAACCTATGCAATGAAGGATTATGGCTAGTTACCTTACTAAGAATGCACTGAATTACAGTATTTTTATGTTACTTAGATCAATGTCTTTTGTGACATTCCTTGATCCTATCTTTTGCCTTATAAGGAAGTGAAAGAGATAAATTTTTCTCTCAAAACGGGAAAAAGGGATAATTGCCATTTAAAAAAAATCAAGCATGCATTTTTTTTTTTACTTTACTGTATTCCTAAAAGGTATACAGTTAGAGTTCTGTCAAATTGTATGCTAGTATTGCACAGCTATACTAGCTAGTATTACTTTCTATGTCTCGCTCCAGACCTCACCGTTAACAATTGTATTAATATTAGTTTGCTAGGGTTACCATAACAAACACCAAAATACCACAGACTGGGTGGCTTAAACAACAGAAATTTATCTTCTCACACTTCTGGAGGCTGGCAGTCTGAGAATCAGGTGTCAGTCAAATTGATTTCTTCTGAAGCCTCTCTCCTTGGCTTGCAGATGGACAGTTTTCTCCCACCTTTACGTGGTCTTTCTTCTGTTTGTCTGTGTCCTAATCTCCTCTTATAAGGACATCAATAATACTGAATTAGGGCCCACCCATGGACCTCATTTTATCTTATTACCTTATCTCTAAATATGATTACATTCTGATGTGTTGGAGGTTAAGGCTTCAATATAAATTGGGGGGAAGGGGTAAAAATCAGCCCATAAGAGCAATTCAATTGGGAACTGATCCAGGGAAAAGGTGAGGCATCATCTATTTAGTTAGGCATAGTGCTAGTGTTTCTGTGAGTTTTATGTATAATTCCTTCCTTTTCCAGCTAACACACTGAAGCTTGCCATAAAGAACTACTCAAGTTCATATTCTAAATAAGGAATAAACCAAATAAAAACTTAGATCTTTCTGACACCAGATTGTGTGGATTTAGCAGCTATTAAAGGATAAATAAAATAAAATCATGACTTTCATTGAAATATAAAATGAACATGTGTTTTATTTAACTAAATAATTAATGATTGAACCTATAATCTATTACAACCAATTGAAAGGAAAATTAACAGCACACGTATAGGCAACCAGGAATACTGAATGAATTCATTAATAGAGGTGTAAACTAAATAAAATCCTACCCCACCACCAGCACCAGACCCCTCTCTGCCAAGGGGACGCCAGAAAAAAACCCGTAAAACTGAGTTTCTAGCTGTGACAGGATGGAGGGTGCAAAGCATGATTACACGTGTTTTTTTTTTTCTATATAAATATTGATGACTCCTCCTATAGCTTAAGTATATTATGTAGCCATCCCTCTCCGGTATCAAATCCCATTCCCTTTTGTCACTCCCTTGAAAACATATGTTCTTGCCTTATGACTGGAGTAGTGTTTCCCAGCCTGTCAGAAGGGCCACTGCAGGTTGAGACTCCTTCACAAGAAATAAACTATCCTTTTTTACAATATAAACCTCGCGTTTTTTCTTTTTTTTTTTCAGCATATTATGGGGGTACAGATGTTTAGGTTATGTATGTTGCCCTTGCCCCCGCTCCCCCCCCAAGTCCAAGCTTCAAGCATGTCCATCCCCTGGATGGTGTGCATCGCACTCTTTGTGTATGCATATACCCGTCCCCTC